>NC_079455.1:38175464-38180464 GCF_903798145.1 Danio aesculapii | reverse complement strand
TGTGGAATTGATGAGGAAAAAGGAAAGTAAAATTCATTAAGAACAAGTAAACCATATTCTTAATGAATGTCAGCAAAAACCATTTCCGCCCTTTATTCCAACAGGAACGATCACTCTGAAAGTCCTTCCAAAGATCGAGACGAAGGGTCTGACAGCGGATGACGTGACGACGCTCTCCGACCAGGCATTTGGCGTCATGCATTCCGCATTCCTGGAGATTTCGGGCCAGTCCACCCAGAGCAACGGCCCGTCCACCCATTGAGCTCCACTGTAGCGCAATTTTCATTCGCTCCGACAACACGGGATGGCTTGAGAACACAGCGTTTTCGTCCCAGTGGTGTGACGTCAACCACGACCAGCAGGCGCTTTTCGTGTCTTCTCCGACGTGTCCATACAGACAAACACAAGCATTCACGTTGACTACAGTACATACAACAGATGATATTTAGCCTAGTTTTAAAAATCCCACCCCCGTCGGGACGTTAAAGCAACAGGAGCGGAGTTTTCTCTTTGTTGGCTTTCTTCCGATGTTGGTTCGGCTCGGACTGCTTTTTTTTTTTTTCGGAGCGACGCCTTGAGAACATTGTGGATTTGTGCGTTCGACATGCATGCCTTCGACTTGTTTCTCTTCCTTTTTCTCGGATCTACCAAGACTCTCGTTTGTGTGTGTAGGTCGCTTTTTATCAAGGTACCCCGCTTGCATTATGGGAAAAATCAGTGACAGACGTATGTGTTTGTTTACTTTTGTTTAATTGCCCCTCCCTTTTTTGTTTTAAATAACTTTTGATTTAAAGTAAACTTGTTGACCATAAAAGTATATGATCTGTACACTCCAGAGATCTGATTATGCGCTTCTTATTATTTCTGTTCACTTCTGTTGTCCTCCGAAGGTTAGTTTGTAAGGAACCGCTCAAGCGTGGCTTCTTCCTGTGCCATGTTTCCAAAGTGTCTCTCAGCCACTGACTGCGTGATCGTTCAATATTGTGAAAAACACTATGATTATTGATCTGTAATCAAGATTGTTTGATTAGAGCTAAGGATACAAATGCATTTCAATAGGGTTCAGGTCGGTGCTTTGCTCACTCCTTTTTTTCTTTTTTTTAAGATATAAAGTAATATTTTGATCCTTAAATGTATTCCAATCCTGTTATTTCTATTAGAAATATTTACAGTATAAGTATTACCTAACGCATTACAAAGAGTGGCCAATTTAACCAAAGTTTTCAGTCATTAATATTCAGATATTTAAAGGATATACACAAAAATCAGAGTTGATTGTATGTTTGTTGGTGGAATATATTTTTTCCCAGTCAAATTATTGATTATTGACTATTTTCTTCCCAGTCAATAAATCAGAAATGTAATGTTTTTTTCTGAGGAAATAATCTGGATTGTGAGATGTAAACACAATTCTGTGGGAAATAGTCAGAAATTTGAGAAGTTAATCTAGAATTCTCAGTAAGAAAGTCAGAATTTTGAGATACCTGCTATATAAATAACCCCTAGAAAAGATTCTAATGTAAATTTCTATTAAAGATTATATTATAAAGGCGCTAAATTGTGCTCTCGAAGTGAACCATGTTTGCATATTGTGGCTAATAATAATAGTTATTGCTCAAAGATCAGACATTAAACTTTATCCAAGAGATTCAATAAACCTAATAAATATATAATATATGTATAAAATGACATTTAAAATCTCGAAATTACAAATTATTTAACACCTATTTATTAAACCAGACTCTTATCAGCAGCTTGTGGTGGTAAATATGTATCAATTCTTTCCGATCACATTGCATTGTTGAATCTTCTATTTAATGCTTGATGTTGGGATTCTTATCATTTGTTAAGAATGTATAACATCCTTAATTTAATTTGTATGTTATTTAAGAGGACTGAATTATTAACGCTTTGAGCGAATGTTCGATTTGGTTATTTTAATTGCGAAATGTCCAAATTAGGCCCTGCGAATTAAACACTGATGCAATTTTTGAAACCCTTTTTACTTTGTGTATTTGGTCACAGAATTTTCTACGCCCTTTATTTTGCCCTGCTGACTGAAAACACATGCTGCGTATCTGTGTGTGTACAAGGTGTTGTGCGATTTTCACCAAAGCTATTAAGGATGTATAACAGGCGACGCTTAAACGCTCTGATTTTAAGATCCGTTAGTCGAACCTGTCAGACATTTCACGGGTCAGCCTTGTGTACGAGTGTATGTGTGTGAGTGTGTGTGTTGAATATGTTTGTATGGTGACCAGACACACAGATGAGCTAAAGCCCATTGTAAAATCTGTAAAGTCATATAAGACGATGATTATATATACAAATGTTGATTGTGGTAGAATCTGGATGCGACCTGTGTTAAGAACATCTAGGACAAAGTCAATAAAATCGTCTGTTTTTCCAGAAGGAATGGTCAGGTTTTTTTCTCTTCAAGGTTGTTCTGTGTGTCAGCTTCATTCATTCATTTTCCTTCAGCTTAGTCATTTATTTATCAGGGGTCACCATGGAGGAATGAACCGCCAACTATTCCGGCATGTTTTACGCAGCTTAAATTGAAATCTTACCTATGAAATGTTATGCCTTTGTGCTTTGTTTGCTTGTTACTACACCCGTACACAGCGCTAAAGTCCAGCATCTTTACATTGGCACACTGTCTTGACTAGTGTGGTTGAATGACATTTGTCGTGGGAGCACTGTACAAATGTGGCGGCACTGTTGACGCATGCTTAGGGTCCGTATGCAATATCTAGTGTATTTATGGCACAATACAATTCATGATCTATTCACATTCACAAAATTAAATATATTGATGAAAACAGCACTTCACAAACTCAAAACCTAGTTCAAATATGATTGTAGATCACTTTAGACCAGTGTTTACCAACCCTGTTCCTGAAGGCACACCAACAGTTTATATTTTGGATGTCTTCCTTATCTGACCCATTAACTTGAGGTTTTGGAGTCACTTCTAATGTCCTGATGAGCTGATTCAGGTGTGTTTGATTAGGGAGAGGTTGAAAATGTGTACTGTTGGTGTGCCTTCAGGAACAGGGTTGGGAAACACTGCTTTAGACAACATTCAAATATAGAGCTAGGTGAAAATGTCCTTTTCTGTCTTCAAACCGAGTAAACAAATTTTCCCTTGACATTCTTATTTGGTTACCCCCAAAATAAAAATAAAAAAAGCCAAACGGGAACCACATGGGAACTTGGGAGAAGGTTATGTAAAGCTAAAAGTAAAAATAACTTCCCAGACAAATGTAAGATTTAAGCAGTTTTATTACAAAATGAGACGTAAAAAAGGAATTTTATCCAAAAGCTAAACTCATGACGAAAAGAACGTGGAATTATAAATACATACATTTACATTTCTCCTGACCCAAACTTACACAACAATTAAATGACACGAATACATGAACAATATCAACATAATCACCGGCTCCTGTGCCATATAAAGAGTTTCGACACTGTTTCCCTCGTGTTTTTGAGAGGAATGAACATGTTTGATGGGTCAGACTGTGATCAGTGATGCCGTTAATCGTCTAGTTTTCCTGACAGCCACCTAACAAACACACACAGGAGATATTTTCATCATTTTATCATATCAACTGAAGCGGACTGTACAGATTAGAGCTGCACGATTATAATCGTTAAAAGATCGTGAGAATCATTCAGCAATCAACAAGTGCGGGTAGGCTAAGTCTTCATGTTTTTAATGTTTTCTACCAGTCAATTTTATGATTTAGCCATTCAAATCAACACAGAGATGCTTAGATAACAGCTTATGGTTCGGAAATATACACTTGCGTTTATGATTAATGTAAATAATCACCGTTTAAAAACTTGAGGCTTCAAATGACGGTTGTACGTTAGTTAATTACGCCAACAGGTGGCAACAAGCAACCTTTAAGTATTTGGCACTGAAGAATTCGTTACAAAATACTCATTTAGACAGTAATAATACATGTGAAGACTTAGTATACCGAATCATTCATTAAAATTGAGTTTTATAAGTATTTAAAGTATATATTATACACGGGTTGTACATATTACAGCTCGTGAAAACATCGTGAAAATCATTCAGCAAACAAGTATGTGCAAGTCTTCATGTCTTTAATATTTTCCACCAGTTTTTTTGTTATTAAGTCTATGTTACAAACATTTAAATTAACACAGAGATGCTTAAATAACAGCTTATGGTTCGGATATAAACACTGGAGTTTATGGTAATCTAAAAATAACCGTTTAAAACCTTGAGGCTTCAAATGACGGTTGTAGTAGACCATTAAGTATTTGTCAATGAATAATTTGTTGTAAATTCTTCATTTATATTTTAACGATCCAAACTGAGTTTTACAATTATTAAAATATCATACACGATTTGTACAGATTAGAAGCAACTTGTTAAAAGATCATGAGAATCATTCAGCAATGTATGGGTAAGTCTTCATGTCTTTAATCTTTTCCACTACTTTTATTAATTCTGTTATAAAAATTCTAATTTTCACAGAGGTGCTTGGATAACAGCTTATATTTCAGATATAAACTCTGGTGTTTATGGTAAGGTAAACAAAAAAATATGTAGTTTAAATATTTGAGGCATCAAATAACGGTTGTAGTAAATTGTTACGTCAACAGGTGGCCACAAACAACCATTATTTGTCACTGAAGAATTTCTTATAAATACTAATTTATACAGTAATGATAAATGGGAAGACTTAATATACTAAATCATCCTGCTGAAAAAAAACAGCTAAAACCAGCTTGACTAGCCTGGTTTAGGCTGGACATTCATCCAAACTGAGTTTTATAAGTATTAAAAGTATATATTATACACTTTTTTTTTTCCACTCGTGATTCATTTCAAATTATGGGTTGCACTTTCAATTTTGAGAACCGAAACAAATCAATACAAAGACCTACGTTGCGTTACAAAAAAAAATCCATATAGTGAAAAGGTGCAGAGTGTGAAGGTATGTATTATTTTTTATCCA
>NC_079455.1:38097964-38170464 GCF_903798145.1 Danio aesculapii | reverse complement strand
CACAAGCTTACTGTTCCACTGTCTGATGACACTAATGTGGTATTAAATAGAAGGTTTTGGAGACTCTGGGCCCCATAAACTATTTGGACGTTAGTTTATGGGGTCAAGTGACGTTAGAACGAGAGGCAATGCTCTCTTTTTATGCCTGTCTTTCTCAGTTGTTTAAGATTTGAATAACAATGCTAAATCAGCAAGCTGGAGAAACATGCACCAAATCGAAACAGTGAAAGGAAGAAAAATCACTTCTTTTTTAAAAATAGAGACAATTTAAAAATATATATATTATTAAAATAATTATTAACAGATGCACACACTGAATAAACTTTTGAGTAAGCATATAAGCACAACCTAACATGTATTTGTTCAAATCTTAAAATTAGTTTTTGATACTTTTGATAGTATTTTTACTATGTTTTTTACTACTATTTTACTGTTTTTTTTTTAAATGCAGGGTTCCACACAATTCATTCAGGTTGTCCCAACACAAATCGATTAAGTTCATTCATTAATTTCACTTTAATCATCAAGGGTCACCACATTGGAACGAACCGCCAACTTATCCAGCATATGTTTTACACAGCGGATGGCCTTCCAGCTGCAACCCAGTACTGGGAAACATCCATACACACATTCACACTCATACACTATGCCCAATTTAGTTTATTTAATTCCCCTATAGCGCATGTCTTCAGACTGTAAGAGAAATTGTAGCACCCAGAGGAAACCCACGCCAACACGGGGAGAACATGCAAACTCCACACAGAAATGCCAACTGACCCAGTCGGGACTCGAACCTGCGACCTTCTTGCTGCTAACCACTGACCCACCATGTCACATCAATTAAGTTAACTTAACAGATTTAAGTGAATTGAACCTAAAACAAATTAGTTGTCCCCCCAAAAATCTGAAGAATTGTGTTGCTTCAGCTAATTTTAGTTAAATAGGTTGAACAAGCAGCAATAATTTTTTTGAGTGTAGATAACACTTTAATATGAAATATTACACAGTTTGAAAGACTTATTATATTTGTATAAAATGTTTAATATGTATATATTTTATTTTGGAGTAGCAAACATTTTTTTTATTAAAATGAAATAATATTTAAAACATTTTTTAGATGCTTAGAAAGTTCAAAAGTCTTAAAAAAATATATATTTAAATATATTTTTCCTTTGAATCTATTTTTAATTTAATCTAATTTATTTTTAAAACACCTAGTATGTTACACATCATTTAAAAATAAATGAGATTAAGTTAAATTAAATTAAAATAATTTTAACTTTAATTTTATCTTAATTCTTAACTCAGTAAGTCATTGAGTTTAGAAGCTTTTAACACGTGCCACAGAAAAAATAAAATAATAACAATATAGAAATATATATATATATATATATATATATATATATATATATATATATATATATATATATATATATATATATATATATATATATATATATATATATATATATATAAAGTAAATGCATACTTACACATACAATATAAAGGTACAACACACAACAATGAAATACCAATAGCAGGTGGTACAAGTTATACAAAGAAAAGATTTGTATCTTCTTCCTTCAGGAATCCTACAAACGGATTACAAATTATGAAAAACTTTTCAGGTTTTCTCTTGACTATGTAAGTTAGATTTTCTAAAGCCAAACAATAAGACAATTCCCACAACCATTGTCCAAAATGCAGACTTTCTGTATTGTTCTAAAAACTAGCTATTATAAGTTTTACATGTAATAAAAAGAAAGTTTACAGTTTTTTTTTTATCTGAAATAGTAGTAATTTTAACTTTTTAAAATGTATTTTTAAATGATGTATAACATACTAGAAGTTTCAAATATAAAATAAAATAAAATAAAATATTTCTGAATGTTTGAAATAATTAAATAATAATGTAGTATTATTTTCAACTGCAGTGTTGGCACTGTTGAAAGGTTTGATGTAAACTGATCTCACACCTTCAGTCCCAGCGGACGTCCCGCAGACAGATGTGAGACTCAACAAGTGTGGGAACACACAAACTACTGCTCGAGTTCACTGAGAGGCTTCTCTCAAATATTTCCCTATTTTACATCTAAAAATAAACAAAGAAATGAAGCATTTCCCTTTTCAGCAAACCTACATGACCTTATCAGACATTACAGCTCTCAGATCTGTAAAACTGCTGCTCTCTTGTACTTGTACTCTAGTGCGAGTGAGAAACTCCAGGAATGTGTGTTTGAGACGGAGCCAACAATCTGAATGAGTGGACATTATTTTAGCCAAGATGACTGTATAGGGCCAGATCCTCTGTTCTGCTGTTATTTATAAATCGCAGACAGATATAATATAGAGAGAAGATGAAGAAATGGTGGAGGAGAGCGAGACCCTGCCAACAGACTTAAAGACAAAGACCAGCTCTGGCATAATATAGAGAGAGACTGATATAGCGAGAGTTATGTTTGCTAGATTCCCACAGTACAGTCCCACTGGCTACTATTAATTACTTATAAAAAACCTCTGTTCATAGAAGAAAAGTAATACATATGTTAAAAAAAGTACTAATAGCTTTATTTAGTAAATAAAATAATAACCCTGTTAGTATCAAAAATAGCTTTAATGTTAGCTTTAATGCTAATGAGAAATTTAGAAATGCTATCATGTTTTATTAATTTCCATGTTTATAACATTTTTAACAAGTTACCAATACTGTATTATACTGTATTAAGCTGCTACTGGAAACTTTTAGGAAGTTGATTATATATTTCTGACACTTGTAACAAATTGTAGCATGTTTATGAACATGCTAGCTTGTCGATAACAAGTTTTAACTAACTGCTAAAATGTTTACACCAAATTAACATAGTTGCATTGTTAGCATGTTTTGACATGATGCGAACACAAGTTTCTAACTTATACTAAGAAGTTACCAGCTTTTTTGTAATTGTTTGAACAAGTTACTAGCATCTTTTTAGCAAGAAGTTGCTAACCTGCTGTGACGAGATGCAAACACAAATTGACAACATATGCTAGAAAATGTTTGCAACATGTTATATGTTTCAGTGAATTTATTACTTTGTTACTTATAATCATTAAAATGTAATAATCAGTAACTTAAATAACTGAATAATTTAATATTTATTGCTCTCAGACGATTAATTGTGATTAATCGCATTGGCTGATAGTTGTGAGATTTTAAAGTAATATTAGTCATATCAAACCTTATCACTCATGTGTATTACTCCTCCCAGATGAGTTGCAAAAAGAAGACTACAGTTTGACAAATATTGCAGCTGTTGGACAACATAATGAAGGCTTTGAGGCTTTTTAGATGAGAATGTAGTTGTTTAGATTGCAACTATGCAGTTTATTTATAAGGATAGTGCCTATTTTCATTATTCATAATTTTGGAGATTCAGCCAGTCATACTGAGCAGAGCAAAGACGGTTGACGTTCTGCCACAAGATGGCCACATATACGCAAAATAAGTTCTTAGGGGAGCAAAACAGCAATTTTTCAGCATAAGTTTTAAACTACAGCAGACCAAATCCTTACAGTACAGGTAAGTAACATTCTAAGTTGATGTTTGTTTGTAGTGCTGTATTTATACCATAGTAATCTGGTAGTGTTTGATTTGCTCTGACTTTTTTGGGGTTAATTTTTGTGATCTCTCGATTGCAACAGATAAATACTGGGAAATTTCTGTATACTGATGGCATTTCATGTCATATAGCCTTATAATCTTAAAATATGAGCAAAATCATCTGTTTTGTCATCACTTTAGACATTACGCTAGAGAATCATTCAAATACTAGCTCTGAAGTGACATTGGTGCAGTAGCAACAGATTCTGCTGTTCTAACCATCAGCTGCAGATATGTATGAATGGTGGAAAAAAGTAGTTCCTCTTAAAAAGGGGTTTATGAGACTCTGTGTTTTATTTTATTTTTTATATACACGATTATGTCATAGAACTGTTGTATAAATGCAATATCACACTTGTAGCAGTGCAATATGGCTGTATATATTCACTGGTGGGACACTAAGTCACTCGGCGTGCAGCCTCGAGCCAATGCACACCTCCCACCAGTGCCTATATAATACTAATTATATATGTAAATATGTTTCTTTTGAGTATTTTAGTTTTTTTATTATGTGTGTATTTATACAAATATGGATAAATATACACATATGTAAATATTATGTAAATACAAACTTTTATCTTGGATGTGATTAATTGCGATTAATTGTTTGACAGCACTATAAATTATGCTCATTTATTTTACTCAAAAATATTAATTGAAAATATACCCAGTTGATTAAATCAAATATTAAAACGGTGTAAAATATCCAAACAAACATACAATAAACAAATTAAAGACAACACATCTGTCAAGTAATATGAATTGATAATATGTTAAGTCAAAGATGAGCAGCTGGCAGGTCGGACATGCTCAGTCTGTAGGTTATAGTTGAGGTCACCAGTCACAGTGCACTATTACTCACGGTACGAGTTGAGAGTGGCATAGCGCGTACCAAAAGTAATAATGAACCGTAAGGCTGGTTCAGACTCAGTCTCCACCTGCAGGACACATACACCTAAACACAGCAGTATAATACACCCACAATCAAGTCATTTTTATTTTGATAGTGCTTTATACAATGCAGATTTTGACAATAATCATTCACGCATTCTCATACACTGCTCTCGCATGACCACAACATAAACCTTGTAAAATGTGTTTTGCACTCCTGAATAGCCTGAGTAAGTGCGTCTCTGTTGAAATGATTGTGTGAAAGTGCTGGATTTACAGTGGATTGGTGAAGTATGTGTCTGTACATGCGTTTTCAGTTAATGTTGCCCACAAGCCCTTGTGCAATGGAAACAGGGAAAACTGAGATGTTTTTTTTCCCACATTTTCAGAAAGTGGTCAGGAATGTGAGACCAGAACTGTCATTATAGTTTATGAATGTATGAAGAGAGGATAATGAGTTATAAGATGATGAATTCTGATAGGTGTGAACAGATTGCAGTAGGGTTTGTCAATGGAGCGCCATTTGTGTCTCATACAGTATGTTGACAAACTTGTCTCCATTTAATTAATACTAATATTAATATTAATAATTAATTAATACTTCATTTTGTATTATATTATAAACATAGAAGGTTGTGTGCTTGATTATGTTTTTGTAGCATGGTAAAAATGCTGGGTCCCAAACAATTCCTTCATGTTGTCCATGAAATTTCTACTATGAAACTCTATGTGCGCGCAAGCTGATAGGTTCACCTTATCTGCCCTGCATCATTACTACATGGCACAGGGGATTGGCTGCTGTCACCTCAGCAGCCAATAAGCTTGCTCCTCATCCTTTTAAATGCTCCTTGTCAATTTAAGCTAAGCTGCGGCGCGTTTTCGGAGACCCTCCTCCACCCCAGCTCCACCTATGTTTGCAGCAGTGTGTTATATTCTCAGACGGCATGTCTGTGTATGTACTGCAGAAGCAGGTCTTGGTACTTGCTCTGCCATAATAATTAAAGCAGTAGCAGCAGCAGCAGCGTAGCAGATTTATACCACCAAGACCAAACACATCAACATTTACACATACATATTCATTACCATATTAAATCCTGAGAGTGGTCATGACAGAATTGTATTTACAAATTTAAGTGGAATGAACATAAAACAATTAAGTTGCCCCGAAAAAAACAAAGAAACAAAACTTATTTTAAATAAGTATTTTGAACAAGCAGAAAATTAAAAACATCTTTTGAGTGAACTATGAAAATTAATAAAACAAATTTGTTCACAAAAGGAATCGGTAACACTTTGATTTAAGTACTCATGCTCACTATTAATTAGTGTCTTAATACCTGACTATTATTAAGAAATGTTCTGTTTATTAATACTTATAAAGTACATATTTTTCATGATCTTATTCAGCATCCCTCATCATACCTAATACCTAAGTCTAAAACTGCCTTAATAGTTATTAATAAGTAGCAAATTAGGAGTTTATTGAGCTAAAATTCATAGTTAATGTTTTTTAATAGTGAGAATTGTACCTTAAAATAAAGTGTGACTTTATTAAATGTTAGGGTTTATTCAAAGTTGTATATTCATAATATTAAGTGTCAAATTGTTATTGTTTATTTATTTATTTGTTTATTTGTTTAGTCATATAATGTCAATAATCATATAATATTATATGACTAAAAATTTATGAATAAATAAACAATAATAATATTAATATTTAAAATTTACATAATCATTCAGAGTTATTAAAAAATAGGTATGACATTAGGGTAATGAGTGAAAAATATGTACACTTTAGCATACTTATTAGTAAAATAACACACTTTGAACACATTTAAAAGGGAACTGATTGTAATGTTACCATTAACTTTTACTATTATTTTTATATAGTTTTGATGAAGAGTTCTGTCTGTTCTTGAATGCATTACTGCGAGTGTGAATGTGAATCTGCTGATGAGTGTCTGTATGTTATGATGATGATGAAGATGATTCCGATTACTCTGCTCTTACCAGTGTTTCTGGTTGATTGATGGTCTGGGTCTGAATGTTCAGTCGGTGAGGAAGGAGGATTTTTTGAACATGTGACTTTATCTTCATCCAGACTGAATCCCTCCTCACACACACATTGAAAACTGCCCAGCGTATTCACACACTTCTGAGAGCAGTGCTGAGCCTCCTTACACTCGTCCACATCTAAGAGACAAACAGCCTTTCACTTATCTTAAAAACAGTTATTTATAATGCTAGTAAAGTTAAGGTTTCTTCATCAGTGTTCACTCTTAAGATGCTATTTAAACATAAGTATTTATATTTTGTACTGTTGATATTGTTTATACTAAAAGTATTATTAATAAGTTGCTAGCTTTTTGTAGAATTTAATGAGTTGTTTTATCATGTTGATGTTTGAATAAATTGCTAGCTTGTCTGTACTGTTTAACAATTTGCCAACATGTTTTGTTGTTAAAAGCATATTTCTAACATATTTTAACAAGTTGCTAAGTTTGTTTGAACAAAGTTGCTTGCTTGTAACTGTTAACCATGATACTAACATGCTTTCTCACATTGCTAGCATGTTTCTAACAAGTCAGCGGTTGGCTAGCTTATTTATAACATTTTAATAAGTTGCTGATGTGTTGTAGCATATTTAAAGACACTTCTAGCACATTTCTAGCTTGTTTAAACAAATTGCTAGCTTGTTTGAAAGATTTTAACAAGTTGCTAACATGTTTTAAGCTGCTAGAATGTAATATGTTTTAAACATTTTCTAGCAAGATTTTCTAGCATGGTTTAATAAGTTGATGGTTTGCATAAAATAACTAGATGCTAATATATTTTATCACGTGAAATATTTATTTATAATATTTTAACACGTTTCTAACATGTTTTACCAAGTTGCTAACGTGTTTTTAGCATATTTGAACACATTGCTTGCACGTTTCTATCTTGTGTAAACAATTTGCTAACTTGTTTGTAATATTTTAACAAGCTGCTAAAATGCTTTATGTTACCAACATCTAACATGTTTTAAACAAGTTTTGGCAGGATTTCATGTTGAAAGATGCTAACATTTTATCATGTTTGTAGTTATTGTCTTTACATTTAAACATGTTACTAGCATGTTTCAACAATTCACTCACTTTGTAAGATTTTAACAAGTTGCTAACATGGTTCATGTTGCTAGCATCTAATATTTTTTAAACATTTTTTTGGCAGGATTTCACATTGCATGTTTTAATTAGTTGTCACGTAGCATGTTTTAATAAGTTTAATACATTTTTAAACATTTAACATAATGCTAACATTTTATCGTGTCAATAGTTTGTTTCTAACATTTTAACACATTTCTAACATGTTTTACCAAGTTGCTAACCTGTTTTTAGCATATTCAAACACATTGCTTGCACATTTCTAGCTTGTTTAAACATATTTCTAGCTTGTTTTTAAGATTTTAACAAGTTGCTAACATGTTTTATATTGCTAGCATCTAATATGTTTTAAACACTTTCTGGCAGGATTTCATGTTGCTAGATTCTAACATGTTTTAATAAGCTGATAGCTTGTTTGAAACATTTAACAAAATGCTAACATGTTTTATCATGTTAGTAGTTATTTTTTAACATTTCAACAAGTTTCTAGCCTGATTTACCAAGTTGCTATAATGTTTTTAGCATATTCAAACACATTGCTTGCACATTTCTAGCTTGTTTTAACAATTTGCTAGCTTGTTTGTAAAATTTTAACAAGTTGCTAACAAGTTTTATGTTGCTAGCATCTAAAATGTTTTAAACATTTTCTGGCAGAATTTCTTGTTGCAAGATTATAGCATGTTTTAATAAGCTGATAGCTTGTTTGTTTCTAGTATGTTTTTAACATTTTTTAACAATTTTCTAGCTTGTTGACAAGATTTGAACAAGTTGCTAACACATTTTATATTGCTAGCATCTAATATGTTTTAAACATTTAACAAAAGTCTAACATATTCATCATATTAGTAGTAATTTTTGAACATTTCTAATATGTTTCTAGCATGTTTTCTAACTTTTTGAACATTTTAGCAAGTTGTTAACATGTTTTAGCACAGTGACGACAAACTGAATGAATATTGTTATATATTTATTTACTATATATAACATATTATTATTAACATTTATGAACATGCAACATTAATATGTGTTTGTTAGTACCTATTTGGCAGAATCGTCCTGTCCATCCTCTCAGACAGGCACAGTGATTGGGCCTCACACATGAGCCTCCGTTTGCACAAGACTGTTCACACACCGCTATATAGAGTGACACAAATATAAATACACATAAAAAAGTGAATGAAAACACATTCAGAACTCAGTTAAAGGTGCAATAGGAGATCTTGAAAAAATGCTAACATTAACCTGATAGCACTGAAAGTCTACGTTCCACCCTATGAACCGCCATCCAAAGGCATGCCCCATGAACACACACTAGACAACATCCCTAAAATACACCACTTAACATCCACTAGAGAAAAAAACTTTATAGTACTTAGTAGAAGAAGGTATGAAGAAGGTGCATATTTGGTACCAATTTTGCTAACTTGTTTGTAACAAGTTGCTAGCATGTTTTTAGCAATTGCAGGAAGGACAGCCTATCATAATGTTCGGACTGAACGATTTGATTGGATGAACGTTACACTTTCCAGTGAATATTAACCTTTGTGTGCTGTTGGGGATGTTTTTGTCCACTCTGGGATGATTATGAGTCTTATTTTGGCCACATCTTTCTCTGTGTTTCAGCACATGCAACGATTTGTGGTGAAAATTTTTGTTAAAATAAGATTTTTGACAAAATGCTTTGAATTAAAAAAAAAAAATTCAATAATACATGCTGGGCAAGTTTACTACCCTTTCATTATGTTGGTGGCTGTTTTTGCCCCATTGACTTACTTTATAATGACATTTTTTTTGACAGTTTCTGCCTTCTATATGGAGTATTGTGTGTGTGTGTGTGTGTGTGTGTGTGTGCGTGCGTGCGTGCGTGCGTGCGTGCGTGCGTGCGTGCGTGCGTGCGTGCGTGCGTGCGTGCGTGCGTGCGTGTGTGTGTGAGTGTGAGACCTTTGCGCACTTATCTTTATATGTCTCAAAATAAGCCACTCAGCTCTCAGAACATAGTAAACATAGTAAGTGTATTAATGCACGCACACTATAATCTGCTGTTTATCTCCAAAGAACTCCCTATAAAAGCCAGAATCCTTTTTTGCACAGGCCTAGCTAAAGGGTTAATGCTACCAACTGATGATCAACAGTAATAATTACACTATTTACCTCTTCCCAACAGGGAAAATCACCAACAATCAAGAATGTATGATTATATGCTGTCATGGCTTTGCAATCAAAAAATGTCATTATAAAGGAAATCAATGGGGCAAAAACAGCCACCAACATAACGAAAGGGTAGTCAATTTGAACAAACACACGGGTTAAAATAGATTTAAATACATTTGGACCACTTTATTTAATGATTGCTATCAAGGTATGAAGAAGAGACTTTTAACCAGTATAACACAAAAATTTTATAGACAACTATCGCAACTTTAGATCAATATGACCTTTGATTTACCTTGGTTACAGTTGTTTGAATGCATGCGTCTCCATCCAGGACAGCATTCTGGGTAAATGTGAAGATTAGGAGCTGCTCTGCTCACCTGCCTATAAGAAACCCTGTAGATGGTCCTGTAAAACACACAATACAGTGAATTAATGGTGCGTGGTGTGGTTTGATATGTGCTTTCCTGTGCTGTTCTTACTTGTACGTGCTGCACATGCGGTGGTTTTGGCACATGGTGATGTAGGGTTTGTGTACAGGCTGAAGAAAAGACTCTGTGCTGTAAGACACACGACGACTCCAGACATCACCAACACACACTCTCCTCCTGAAACACACACACAGAAACACACAGTTTTACACAATCACACTCCTAAACATGCAGTCGATATTAAAATTATTTGCCCTCCTGTGATTGTTTTTCTTTTTCAAATAATTCCCAAATGCTGTTTAACAGAGCAAGGAATTTTTCACAGTAATTTAAACAATATTTTTTCTTCTGGAGGAAGTCTTGGTTTATTTCAGCTACAATAAAAACAGTTTTTATTTTTTAAAAACCATTTTAATCTCAATATTAAGCAGTATTTTTTCGATTGTCAGAACAAACCATCATTATTGTCACAATCGCCAGTAATCTAACACTTACAGATCGATGGAGAACATTCTTTGTCACACGAACCACACATCTACCACTGATATGAACTACAACTCCTATCAGTCACCTCACACACACCAGTTCCACATCATGCTTGATTACTCACACACAGCTGGAAGCGCATCATGGACTGATTACCTGGACTTTATATTCACCTCTCATACACAAACACTTGGCTGAGTCTTGTTTTCCCTGTGAAGCATTTCTAAGCTTTTTCCCAGTTTCCCAGCAGTGTTTTTGATCTTTGTATTGTTTGCCCTTAATGTTGCTTTGCTGCTTGTCCCGATCATTCGCTAGTAATGGGAAAAGTGAGGGTTCATGAAACACTGAAACAGTTGAAGCAAATGTGTCGAAGCTTCGAAACATTGCGAAACCCATCTCTACATTTTATGTATTGCTCTGGAACAGCTTCAGCAAGGAAACGGTGAAGCTAATTGAGGTATTAAACCCCACGTTGTAAAGTTTCAAGCGATTTTTGAAGCGGTGAGAGTTCCATTATCTCTGCATGCTAGTCTGGGTGTGAATCCAGGGTGATGCAGATGTTAGTTTTTAAGTGCTCTGTTCTTGTAACGTGATTTGTTTTAACGTTGGTCTGACATCTGAATGAACGCTTTGTGAATAAATATGTCTTGTTTTGGTCATAAAGTAACATTATTAAAATGCATCATCATAATTTTAAAATATTTGTACAAGTCGGGATTCGCTGCCATTTGCAGCACAGTTACTCTGTTCACAAGCACGGTCCACTAGGACACATGAGATTATTATGTAGGATTCTTTTCGATCCTATCAGTCAAATGCAGATTCGCCAGGTCTTGAAACGCTTCTGAAATGACCGATGCTTTGAATCGTTTTAGTCACATGACCTAGTGTTTTGAAACACTTTAGTCAGATAACCTGGGTGTTTCGGATCATGATTCGGTGCAGTATTTTAAAACACTTGCACTTCGGGATCTCGACATTATGTCTAAACATTGGCAACAGTCAGCCATCCCTATCATTCACCTGTTTTTGACTAAACTCTTTGGATTACCCTCATGCTCCAGTTTGTACCTGTTTGACCATTGCCTGCCTGACTATTTATTGTATTAAACTGCACGTGGATCCCCATCTCTGTTGCCAGACTCACTGTGTTACAGTTGTACAATGACTTGTTTAATTACCCTAACTTGCCTAATTACCCTAGCTTAAATCAGTTATTAGAAATTAGTTATTAAAACTTATGTTTAGAAATGTGTTGAGAAAATCTTTTTTTCTGTTAAACAGAAATTGGGGAAAAAATATACTACAGGGCTAATAATTCAGGAGGGCTAAATTACTCTGATATGCTTAAATTACTGTTCAAACATTTTTTGTTACAAGTTTTTTCTGCTAACTAAAGCTGCATTTTATTTGATTGTAAAATTTTAAATATTTCTACAATTAAAATAGCTTTTTTCTATCTGAATATGTTTTAAAATATAATTTATTTCTGGGATGTATTTCAACATTTTTGACATCAGTCGTCCAGTCCTCATGCAGTGTCACATCCTTTATAAATCATTTTTAATAAGTTGATTTGATGCTCAAGAAACGTTTATTATTCTAAGTGCTGAAAACTGATTTGCTTCTCAATTTAAAAATATATTTTTGAGAATAGCTACTGTACTTACTTATTGATTTGAAATAGACATCTTTTTGTTACATTATTAATGTTTTTGCCTGATACATTCACGTATCCTTGATGGATGAAAATACATTTAAAAGACTACAAACTTTCCAACAGTATATACAGTTGAAGTCAGAACAGATCTTTCAAGACATTTCTATACAGCTTATTTAAAGGCTTAACTAAGTTGGTTTGTTCTGTAGACTATCGAAAAAAAATTTGCTTAAAGGGGCTAATAATTTTGACCTTAAAAAATTAAAAACTGCTTATATTCTAGCCAAAATAAAACAAATAAGACTTTTTCCAGAAGAATAAATATTATCAGACATACTGTGAAAATGTCCTTGCTCTGTTAAACATAATTTGGGAAATATTTAATAAAGAAAAAATAATTCAAAGGGCGGCTAATAATTCTGACTTCAACTGTATATGTTACCGGCAATGTGTGAAATCACAGTATTGTATAGAATGCCTAGGAAATGTATAGAATGCCTGATGGTTTTAGGCACAGTATGAAATATCAATTTTTGTAAAGATTTTGCATTCTTTTCCTAGCCATTCTATACAATTTCCTAGGCATTATATTGAATGGCAAGTATTATTTAGGCAAAGTGTCAGAAGAGCACAACAAAAGCCTTTATTAATCATTGCGTATTTTAAATCTTGAGCTGAAAGTTTTATGTTCAATCCACTTAAATTTGTAAAACCTAATAAGTTAACTTAATCCCTTCATGCTGTCCCAACACAAATCGATTGTGTGGAACCCAGCATTATTTACAGTGCATTTTATAATAAATACATTTGGATTCTTGTTTATATCTCGGAAGCTTGCTGTCTATCAGTTCTAACTGGACGTGACTGACTAATGTAATTAGCTGTTATTATATGCACTGACCTTTAACCTTCCTGTGACCCCAGAGCATGTGAACTGACTCTACAGACAACATTGTGTGTGTGTTTATGTCCGTGTTTACCCGTGATGACTGTGAGTCTGAGGTGTGCAGGTCACATGCAGGAGAAACAGAGAGGAGGAGAGCAGAAGCGCTGTGTACATCTCTGTCTGTCTGTCTGTCTGTCTGTCTCTCAGGTGTTTCTGACAGCAGAAAGAGAGACTTCAGGCGTGTCTGTTTCCCTCTAGTTCACCTGTCAGTCAGTTACCTGAAAGATAAATGCAGACATATTACAGTTTTTCTCAGTCGCTTTGGCACATTTCCCAGATCAGAATTTAAATTTGCAAAACATTCATTCATTCATTTTCCATCGGCTTAGTCTCCATTTCAGAGGTTGCCACAGCGGAAATGACAGCCAACTTTTCCAGCATATGTTTTTTGCAGCGGATGCAACCCAGTACTGGGAAATACCCATACACACTCATATACTATGACCAGTTTAGTTAATCTGATTCACCTATAGCGCATGTCTTTGGACTGTGGGGGAAACCGGAGCACCTGGAGGAAACCCACGCCAACACGGGGAGAACATGCAAACTCCACACAATGTCAACTGGCCCAGCCGAGACTCGAACCAGCAACATTCTTACTGTGAGGCGACGGTGCTTACCACTGAGCCACTGTGTCACCTTAGCAAAACAGTAAGTGCATTTCTTAAAACAATGCGTACAAATAGTAAAACACCATGGATTGTACTAAATTTCTGTGTCAATGAACATGTCAGTGACGTTAGAATGACAAGTCCTTGTGTATGGATAAGAGAGTCAAATGACTTAGTTGTGTTGTCAATATAACAGTGTACTCACTGCAAACAATGATTTTTTTGCATCCACGATAGATGGATGGATGCAATGGATGGAAGGACTGATGGATGTTGTATATAGATGGAGGGATAGATGAATGGATACTGTAGATCAGGGCTATTTAATTGGCAATTTGTCCCGGAGTTCAGCTGTATGAAAATGTACGATTTTAAAAAGGAGACGTAGCACCTAACCCCACCCCTAACCCCAACTGTCATTGGGTGATGAGCAAATCATACTTAATTGTACAAATTAGATCGTACAAATTCATATGAATTAGCCACTAAATAAAAAAGTTACCAATTGCCGTGATATTGCGTTAGTATTTCAGACCCATCTACCCTTTTGTTCTGACTCCCGGAAAACTCCTGGAAATCTATGTTTGTAATTAAATATGCTTGTAGTAAAGACCTTTTGTACAATGCACTGACATTGTAGATGCAACGATTAGCCGATTTCATTTAACTGTGCTTTAATTCGTCACGGTTAATTATCGCAAAGGCTTCTCAACGCCCTGTTTCTGTTGCATGGAACAAATCTGCTTCAACTAAACAAAGTTATACCGACTGTGCGCTAGTTTAAAGTTCTGAGCTTATACCAAGGCTAATACGCACGCACACTGGATTAACTATAGCGGCGGGCCATTCCAATATCACATCTTTTTGCACACAAATTAGTTTTTTCTAATGTAATAATATATGCTCTCCGGCCCTTCATTTGGGTTGCTTTTCATGAATTGGCCCCCTTGACAAACTGAATAGCCCTGCTGTAGATGGATGGATGGATGGATGGATGGATGGAAGGACACTGTATAGATAGATGGATAGGTGGATAGATGGAGACTGTATATAGATGGATAGATGGATGGATACTGTAGAAAGATAGATGAATGGATACTATGGATGGATAGATGGATATTGTATAGATGGATGGATGGATGGATGGATACTATATATGGATGGATGAAAGGACATTGTATGAATATGTGGATAGATGGATACTGTAGATGGATGGATATTATAGATGGATAGGCGGATACTCTATATAGATAGAGGCATGGAAGGATGGATACTGTAGATAGATAAATGGATGAATGGGTGGATGGAAAGACACTATAGAAAGATGAATAGGTGGATAGATGGAAACTCTAGATAGATGGATGAATGGATACTATGGGTGGATGGATGGGTAGACGGATACTGTATTGATGGATGGTTGGCTGGATGGATGGATACTGTAGATAGAAGGATGAATGGATACTATGGATAGTTGGATTGATGGATACTATGGATGGATAGATAGATGGATGGAAGGACACTGTATGGATATGTGGATAGATGGATACTGTATATGGATGGATGGATGGATGGATGGATGGATAGATGGATACTGTAGATAGATAAATGGATGGATGGATGGAAGGACACTGTATAGATAGATGGATAGGTGGATAGATGGGTACTGTATATAGATGGATGGATGGACACTATGGATGGATGGATACGATAGATAGATAGATAGATAGATAGACAGACAGACAGATAGACAGACAGACAGACAGACAGACAGACAGACAGACAGACAGACAGACAGACAGACAGACAGACAGACAGACAGACAGATAGATAGATAGATAGATAGATAGATAGATAGATAGATAGATAGATAGATAGATAGATAGATAGATAGATAGATAGATAGATAGATAGACGAGTACTGTAGATGGATGGATGGATGGATGTACAGTAGACTGTAGTTGGATGGATGGATACTATAGATAGATACATGGATAGATGGGTGGATGCATGGATGGATGGATGGATGGATGCTATAGAGAGATAATACACATACTTAAAATAATACATAATAAATAGTGCATAATAATAAAGAACATTATAGTCAGTTAAGCCGAACATTACTCCATTAGATGTAAGAGTCTTTAGAGCACTTGACTAGTATTTAGCAAATGTTCTTTATGTTAAAGTGCTTCAGTGAGCAGCTGGAGCTCATCATACACACAACTGCTCTTCAGACCGACATGAAGGTTTAAACATATCATTTAGAACCATTTTACAAAAGCACACAGTTATGACCTGTTTCATGTTTGAGCATGAGAGAGAGAGTTAATGCACTTTTAAAGGCAGACAATTAAGAGAAAATTAATCATTATTAAGACGAACATTTGTTACGAATCACAGCCTATTGAGTTGAACAAGATTCTGAGAAATGCATGAACATGTAAATACACAAATACATGCACAAATTTCATCATAATCATCATTATTCATTTACGTTTTGGTTGCAATGATTGAAGATATATTCCTTGTCTTCATCTGTAGCATGAAAATCTCAGGTTGTACAAATGAAATCAAAACTAACTGTTTTAATTTTGTTAGCTCACATTGCTAGTTTTGTGGTGAACAATTCATATGTGCATGTCATTAAGAAAAAAAGTATCCCCTTGCAATCTACAATTGAAATCTGAAAATGTGCTTCCTATTTGTTTTCCGTTGAATTCTGAAATAAAGTGCTCTATTTTAACGATCTAAGCACAATGTCTAAAGCACACAACGCAAAAGCAAGAAGGGCGTGTCCGAATCCAGTTTAGCTGTTTTAAGGATAGAAAAATATGCTTCGTGCCCCAGGGCATGGTCTAAAAGGGTTGTGCTTATTCTCTTAATGAGTTATGGGTGTGTTTTGAGCATAATGTGTAATTAAACCAATCAGAGACTCCTCTCCCATTCCCTTTAAGAGTTAGTTGCGTCACGCCATGGTGCATTTGCCGTTTACATGGCGGACTTTGTACGTAAAAAACGCTTCACTAGCGAGAAAAAAGTTAAACACACCATCTGCAGCGTGAGGATAAAGAACGAGTGTTCTCCATTTGGCCTCTTTATTTGTCTTTAGTTTACTCCTTTACTTTCGTGTCTAAGGAAATGGTGTTGTGTGCACTCCACTGAAGACATCCATTAGTCTACAGATTTAATTTTGTTTGTCAAGCGCAAAGATTTGTGTCAAAACTATTTCTAAAATCAGTCCTAATTTCCAGCAAATGAATAAATGAACAATAATAACGAAGTGTGGTCAAAAAACTGAGTTATATCTAAACACACGTCCTGTTCTTATGCCACATATGGTCCAAAGTCTGACAGGTGAACAAATCTAAACTTGTTTTTATTAAAACAAATATAAATACGCATATAATAAATAATACTGCTAATAATAATTACATTATACAAATGCAAAATGTCATGAATAAACGCGAAAAAAAGCCCCCCTGACATAAAGAAAGCATGGAGGCTGTGGTTTTTATATTTATGTAGAAAATAATAATTTATTATTTGTGTATTCCTGTACATCCTGTGTGTATTAACAAAAGCATTTGGATCCGCATAGGCGCATAACTAAAGCAATCTGCGCTGGACTTTAGAGCAGCTTTTAGTTGGTCAATGGCGTGGTCTATTTCAGTTCCTCAAAATAGCAATGTGGCAACGATGTGCCTTAACACATTTCCTTTCTAGACCGGAACAACCATGAGTCCACAAAGTGGAGCAAATGGATTTGCAATTTAAACAACGTGGTACAAAACGTGAAAATTAAGGTTGCACTGGTCTGAAAATAGCAACAAATCACACCATACACGGGTATAGGGCCCTATGTCTGTCTGAGGAATTGGGCATGTTTAACATACATAACCACACCCCTCCAACTGTCAGCTTTGACAACAAACAGAAATGGAAAGAAGGAAGAGCTTCTGAATAAAAATGCCTACTTTACTACATCCAATCAGCTCGCAGTAAAAAAAAAAAAAAAAAAAAAAGCCACGCCCACTGTTTTCTCATCTAACATTCTGTTTCTATGGGATCTGCTTCACAATACAGGGAAAAAAAATTTCGCAGCTTCCAGTTCATGCAGACTTTAAATATTACTTCAATAAGTAATATTTATATTCACATAACTAAGAATATGTTATTAAAAGCATGGCTTTAATTACAGAAACAGCATTCCGCATCCCCCCCCCCACACACACACACACTCACACTCACATACACATGCCTGCTTTAGATGAAACGAAGCCAGCTATATTAAAAGCCATTTCTCATCCTGAACATACGTATATGTGCATGTTCTCTCATCTTGAACAGCTTACAGTAATCATCAGGTTATTGCTGCTTTAATGAGTTCAGCTTTTCAGAGCGGTGTAAAACTGATCTCTGTGTTCCCCGGAGAGCTTTTGACAACAAGCCTAAAGCCTCCACTATTAGACCTACCACTACCTGTGTGTGTGTGTGTGCGTGTGTGTGCGTGTGTGTGTGTGTGTGTGTGTAAGAAGCACTTTAAATGAGCTCTTGTCTCATATTTTCTGAAGATTAACGACCCATCTTACCCCTGTTCTGTTCTTAATGGTTTTGTCCTGTGTGCATGTGCAGGCTGATAAAATGTGTGTTGGGGAAGTGCTACTAAATGTTAAAGAGTAAAAGTTCACTTTTTGAAATTTAAAGTCACCATTAAATCAAATCTGCTGTTTTTTAATTTAATATTGCAGTATTTTGTTTATAAGTTACTCTTTGATTCAGAATTTGTGTTGATTAAGCTCATTTTAAATAAGAAGTTTGATGATTTTTTTAAGTGTATTCTTTCATTCATTCATTTTTCTTTGGCTTAGTCTCTATTTCAGAAGTCGCCACAGCAGAATAACCCGCCAACTATTTCAGAGTATTCAGCTTAAATTGCCATTTAAAGAATTAACTAGGTTAATTAGGCAAGTTAGGGTAATTAGGCTTATCATTGTATAACAATGTTTTTTGTAGGCAATCGAAAAAAAATATTGCTTAAGGGGCTAATAATATTGACCTCAAAATGTTTTTTTTATTAAAAACTGCCTTTATTCTAGCTGAAATAAAACAAATAAGACTTTCTCTAGAGGAAAAAACATTATAGGAAATACTGTGAAAAATTCCTTCCTCTGTTAAGCATCATTGCCGCCTCAGTCTGAGCATTGTGGGTCAGTAACTCTTTACACATGTCTGTATAGTTTGATCTGGATGGCCCACCACGGAGCGTCCCACACCAAAATGATCCAGTAAAGTGGTTTAGGACTTCTGGATGACATTCACACAGATCTGCTGCCAAACATTTAATGCTTTCTACAGCTCCACACCTACAAGCTATTCGAGCTACAGCGACTGATCACCAAAACATGTAAACACTTCCACGTGTCCAATGTAAATCTTGCCAGATATCTGACTCACATTGTGCATGGGCAAAAATAAACCTTGGTTTAGATCCCGGCTGAGTGTGTGTGCTGGTAGTTTTACATTAAATGAGTTTGAAGGAACATTCATGCCAAGAATTATACAAGCATGTTGCAGTCTTATTGTCTGTTGCTTTAATGGGTCATACTCTTTAAAGCAGGATTCTGATTGGCTGTTGATATTTTTGTTGTTTACCAATTGAAACTACTTAAGTATTTCTTAACTACATTTTAGCGTTTTAGAGTGTGTTTGAAAAGTCTGAACTGTGAGTGAATGTCTTGCAATCATGAAATTATTTCTGAAAAATATCTCATAATTACATATCTCATAATTCTCTTTAAGAGAAGCCACTCAAGTGGTTCCAAACTTTTATGAATTTCTTTCTTTAAAAAAACAACACAAAACTAAATATTCTGCAAAATATTGGGGAAAAACAACTATTGACATCTGTAGTACATACAAACAATACTACAGTATGGAGGTCAATAGCTGTTTTTAGTGGGGTTGTTAATGTGTCTGGGCTCTTTAGACAAGGGATTCATAAAGATAAACAACTAAATCTTAAGTCAAAGGCACTCAAAAAGTAAGTGAAAATGTTTTTTTAATATTAATAATAATAATAATAATAATAAAAATTCCTTACATTTATATAGAGCTTTTGTAGACACTCAAAAAGCTTTACATGTTTTTTGGGGGGGGGAATCTCCTCATCCAGTGTGCAGTATCCACCTGGATGACACTACAGCAGCCAAATTGTGTCAGACCGCATACCAGCTGGACAGAGGCCAGTGGGCAATTTTGGCCAGGATTTATCGAAAGACATCATGGGATTTTCATCGACCACAGAGAGTCAGGACCTCGGTTTAACGTCTCATCCGAAAGACGGTGCTCACTAAGTAGTATAAAGTCCCCTTCACTGTACTGGGGCATTAGGACCCACACAGACCTTCAGCTAAGCTTCAATGGGTGACCATGTGAGAGTTGTAGAGAGCTAGCTGCTGGATTTTTTAAAGCTTTTATTAACATGGCTATATGCATATGTTTGTATTTTGGTTTATTCATATTTTTGTGGCTTCCTTTTCTATATACATTTCATGTTTTACTTTTTGAGAAATATGTTGTATAATACTCATCATGATGATTATCTTTTTTCTCTCTCTTCCATTACTGGATTAATAATGACTGTTGACTTGACTTTATTGTGTTTGATATATGATTTTCTGTATCGCTAAGATATCCAATTGATTTATGTGACCATAGAGTGTTCAAATAAACTCCTGAACATTGTTACACTAATGAAGGCAAGTGTTCCCGATAGCGTTGGTTTTATTTTTGAAGAAAAGCCATGATAGGCATTTTAAAAAGCAAACATTTTTTTTCACATACTTTTCGAGTGCCTTGGACTTTGTTTTTGGATGTTGTTTATTCTTCAGTTTATCTTTGTTTGTGTTCAACGGAAGAAAGAAACTCAGACAGGTTTGGAACAAGGGGAGGATGAGTAAAGTACGACGAGATGAGATGCTTAAAACAAGAAAAAATGTCTGTGACTAATAAAATGTTATAAATCTTAGAAAAAAACATTGAAGCATGAACTGCATAGATTATTAAATTATTAAAAATCTGTTTATTTGGTTTCTTTTCATTTATTTTTTCATTAAGTTCAAATAAAACTATTATTTTCTTACCTCGTTAACAGATATTTGTAAACTTGGTTTGTAATATGTTTTTCTGATCTAGAAAAAATATAAATTTCAGATATTTGCAATGAAAAACAACAGAAATACAACTAAAAGAAAATACTTTTGGCAATGTACATACAGTGGCTCTGTACATAAAGTGCACATTTTAAAGCTAAAAAAAGCCTCAAAATTAAAGTAAACTCTGTATGTCAACATACACTGACATTTAGATCCACATCACTACATATAATTACAAATAATGACTCTAATTAGAAGCGGAAGCAGTTACGACTAATGGAAGGCCAGCAGTTAGTGCTTGAGATTATATTTGGAATAGCATACTAGCATCCTGCTTAGCGGTATATACTACTTTTTATGGCATAAAAGATAGTATGAATGCAAGCTTGTTTAAACCACAGAAAAATTAAAAATGCTAATTGCGACTGTTCGTCCTGCAGCTCTTTTTTTCACATGCATTTGTAACTTTAAATCTCACAATTCTGACTTCAATTGCAAGTTTATACAGTAGGTGTGTTCACACTTGTGGTTTAGAGACCGGTTGCACCAGCAGTGCGTAAGTTAAAACGTAGCCTAGTTGTGACTTAAAGGGACACTAAGTTACAACTTACACATTGCTAAATATTTTTGTGTTGCACCACTGAACTTAGTTTAAACGTAGCACTACGTTCTAACTAAATATTTACGGCATATATATTACTCTTTATTTATTACTCTTACTCTTTATTTTCCTCCTAAATCTCTTATTTGTTTCGGTTTGTGAAAAAAGTTAAATTTTTTTTCAAGGTGTGTATTCACAGCGTGCGATGCAATGTATGCGTCATCGGTTATTAGTGACTGACTAATTTAATGTGCTATAAAAATGTGATTTATGATTTCATTTTTATAGGACAATTTTATATATATATATATATATATAAACGTTAGTTGCGGAATTTTAAAGCAGTTTAATTATTTAAATGCTTTGTGTTGGATAATATGTTATTGAATGCGACTACGCATGACTTTACGGAGAGCTTACGACCTACCAACGACGGTTTGCCCTAGGAACATGTGGTGCAACCAAAGTGAGAAATTTAGTTACAAACTAGCTAGTAGTTACTAAGCCCCAAGTGTGGACTTCCAGTTTAAGAAAGAACTTACGATCAGCTGGTGCAACCCTACCCAGTTCTCTTGTATTGTAGCAACAAGATACAGTTGAAGTCAGAATTATTAGCCCCCTTTGTTTTTTTTTTTCTTTCTCTTTTAAATATTTCCTAAATGATGTTTAACAGAGCAGGGAAATTTTCACAGTATGTCTGATAATATTTTTTCTTCTGGAGAAAGTCTTATGGAGAAAGTGTTTTATTTTGGCTAGAATAAAATTATTAGCCCCTTAACGCTATATATTTTATCCGATAGTCTACAGAACAAACCATTGTTATACAATAACTTGCCTAATTACCCTAACTTGCCTAGTTAACCTAATTAACATAGTTAATTAACATAGTCTTTAAATGTCACTTTAAGCTGTATAGAAGTGTCTTGAAAAATATCTAGTCAAATATTATATACTGTCATCATGGCAAAGATAAAATAAATCAGTTATTAGAAAGGAGTTATTAAAACTATTATGTTCAGAAATGTGTTTAAATAAATCTTCTCTCCGTTAAACAGAAATTGGGGGCAAAAAAAACAGGGGGGCTAATAATTCTGACTTCAACTGTATATTTAGTCTTGGTTCACTTAACGTTCACGCTGTCTGACCAGAGCTCATCTGGAAGTGGACCGAGACCTATATTTTTGAATTTTAGTATTCATACTTATTAAAATGAGTTCTTCATGAGAATTTGGGTTAATCAAACCTGCCAAGAGTATGAACACATGCTAGACTTTTGCCTAATGTTGGGTCAAATATGGACAAACCCAAACAGTGGTTTCAAGTGTCATTTAAATGAACCCAATGTTGAGTTTGCCCATATTTGATGCAAAATTGGGTAAAAAACAACCCAGCATTTTTAGAGTGTGTTCGAAAAGTCTGAACTGTGAGTGAATATCTTGCAATTCTGACAATATTTCTCCAAATGTCTTCATTCATTCATTCATTCTTTCATTTTCCTTTAGCTTAGTCTCTTATTTATCAGGGGTTGCCACAGTGGAATGAACCACCAACTATTCCGGCATACGTTTTACAAAGCGAATGCCCTTCCAGCTGCAACCCATCACTGGGAAACACCCAAATACTAACATTCACACACACACACTCATATACTACGGCCAATTTAGTTCCAATTCACCTATAGCGCATTTCTTTGGACTGTGAGGGGAAACCAGAGCACCCGGAGGAAACCCTGGGAGAACATGCAAACTCCACACAGAAATGCCAACTGACCCAGATGGGAACCAGCAACCTTCTTGCTGTGAGGTGACAGTTCTAATCACTGAGACACTGTGCCGCAAAATGTGTTTATATCTGTATAGTAATTCTGATTGAACGATGGAATTAAAAGCTGAATTGAATAATACAAAAAGAATAATATTAGAATTAAAATTAAAAAAGAATAATAATAATAATTTAAAAAAATAATAATAAATATATATCACTAGCAAAACTAAAGCCATCACATTGAAAAAGGAAGTCAGTGGTTAGTACGCATGCTAACTAATCCAGCAAAAATAAGTCGTATGCAAATAAAACAATCTGTGTATAAATATTCAAATGACCAGCAGGCGGCGCTCTTTCCCCAAAACACTATTTGCAACCATTCACAGATTCCAATGTTGATCCAGTTCAGTCTGATCTCATTACAATAATAGTAATACACACACACATACACACACACAGAGACATACACAATGAACAGTCCTAAGCAATTGCTTGCGTAAATAGATAATAAAACAGCGCTTGACGCATGCATTATTCACACCAATAAAATAGACTAGTTATTTGTATAATGACTCACTGGATTGCTCCTGTCCACGAGATTAACCGCTTCTGCGAGGATGTAGGAGACTGGTCCCCCAGCGAGTCCCAAAAACAAAGTTTCCCACCAAGTTTAGAGGAATAATCTAATCTACGGACTGTCCAAAAACGCGCATGTGCCCAAATTTACGCTACTTAAACCCTGCGCGCGGTCCCGCTTGCTCGGTTCAGTTTTTTTGCAAACTCAGTAGTCTCTCAGAACTGTCAAAGCGAGCAGGGGGGTCACCGCACCACTACTGCCCCTCCTTCATCGGGACGTCCCGGAGAAACACTCCAGCCAGCGCTGACGGAGACCCGCGTGACGTCATAGCCGCTGGAATTCACCCGCAGAAGCAGCTCGGTTTACACGGCGAGAAACGATGGATCAAATAAAGGAAAGCAGGAAGAAAGAAAAACGCAATGATGCTTAAACCACATTGGGCAACTTACATAAGATGAAATTAAGTTAAATTAAAGGCAAATTCTAAAAACATTTAATTTAGGATTCATTGTTGCAGCTTTTTACATGTAAGAAAACATTACATGACATTCAATTAATTTAAAATAATTCAAATAAGTTACTATGAAGACTCAAAAACCAAAGTGCCGGCTGAATGTTTCTTCTCTCAGACTTTCTTTTGCCTTCTAAGCTGGATGTAAACACTTTTTGCATCTATCTATCTATCTATCTATCTATCTATCTATCTATCTATCTATCTATCTATCTATCTATCTATCTATCTATCTATCTATCTATCTATCTATCTATCTATCTATCTATCTGTCTGTCTGTCTGTCTGTCTGTCTGTCTGTCTGTCTGTCTGTCTGTCTATCTATCTCAATTCAATTCAGTTTATTGGCATGACTGAATGATACAATATTGCCAAAGCTAGAAATAGGAGGATAAAATATAAAACTATAATAAAATATAAAAGAATAGAAACAAAATATCATAATAATTTGAACTTAGACAATGTAAGGAATAAGAACATGTGAACATTTCAAACCACAGTGTTTAACATAAAAACACAGACAGACAGACAACAGGTCACTGTGGTAGACAGTAGGGAAGCGTACAGTAATACATGTATTACGTCATGTTTCGAAAGTTCTTTATGTAGTTTGTGAGTTACATAGAGAAATACAATAATATATTTGTGCAAATACATTAGATTAGTCTGTACTGAAGCCAAATCTGGAGCTAATCTAACAAAATAATACGATAATGGTTCAAAAACTAGTACACGCAAATTGTTATAGAATGTTATAGAAAAATGTAAAAAAGTTAAAAATAAAAAAAAAATACTAAAAAATTTAGTTGAAATTTTGTAGGTTGAAATGTTTTTTTGTTTGTTTGTTTGTTTTGGCAATGTTTAGCTTCAATTTATTTGTATTGTCTTTTAATTTCTAAATATGTTTGGTGACTAAACTATTATTTTAATAAATATATCTGGTTAATAAATCTGTTTTGTTAAAATGCACCAAAATACATTGCATACATACACTGAGAAATGGATACAAATATTAATTTTCAAAATGGTGTGTACTTAATTATGCTGAGCACTGTATAGGCCTATTTATTCATTTATTGTATATAATCGTCATGTACATTTAAGTAACCACCATTTTTTTATTTATTCTATCTGTAAGTAATTGTTAAAGTCCTGCCGACCAGTAAGAAAGACCTCTTTTTCGTCCACTCAAATAGTTGTTTAACATTATTTTATCGTATATGAAGTACACTATAGTATGCTGTAACCAATAAATAAAAAGCATGCCGATAAAACTTATTCAAACACTCACCCTGTCAATAAAAATCACGTGATGCCGTGCCGTGCCCGAGGCCATTCGGTCCACCTGTCGCGCGCTCTGACGCGCCTCACCATCGCCAGCATTTCTTATAAACTCTTCTTCAGTCTGATGAAGAGCACCGCGCGGTGACCATCCCGATGCTCCCCGTGATCCGACTGCCGAGGAATGAGATGCTTTTGGGCGTTTTTCTCCTGCTTTTTATTCGGCGCTTCCTGTGGAACTCAGGAATTGGACGGACAATCCCAAAGCGGAAATCCTGCGAGTGTTTGGAGCTGATAAACCTCTCAGACCGGCATAAACACTCCCGCCACGGCCCTCAAGTCCCTACACGGGTAATCACGACTCTGTCAGGGCCACAAGCACACACTGAAATCTGTAGAAACTACTACCATATTTTTAATATTTTACTATCATGATATGAAAAATATACCTGGAATTTCTACCCACAATGTGAAAATTAAACAGCACTGTAAAAAAAAATGCAGTTCCACACAATTCCTTCATGCTGTCCCAACACAAATCGATTAAGTTAACTTCATAGTTTTTAAAAGTGGATTGAACCTATAATTAAGTTGTCCCCAAAAAATCTTAAGAATTGTGTTGTTTAACTTATTTTAAATGAATAGTTTAAACAAGCAGCAAAAATAGTTTAAATTCACACCTCCACACACTCAAAAATATAGTTAATCCAATAATTAAATGTTATACACCATCCATTTCTTAAGTGGTTCCAAACCTTTATGAGTTTCTTTCATTTGTTGAACATAGGTATTTTGGAGTAAGATATGGGGTGTTTCCATTTTTGGTGAGCTCTCCCTTTAAGAAGAGGTTTTTATCTTGTCTGACCCTTAACATGACTCTCATTCATTCATTTTACTTCGGCTTAGTCCCTTATTTATCATGAAAGCATGGATCCATCCTGCCTTGTATCAACAGTTCAGACCTGTGGTGATGGTGGTGGTTTAATAGTGTGGGGGATATTTTCTTGGCACACTTTGGGTCCATTAGTACCAATTGAGCATCGTGTCAACGCCATAGACTACCTGAGTATTGTTGCTGACCATGTCCATCCCTTTATGACCACAGTGTACCCATCTTATGATGTCTACTTCCAGCAGGATAACACGCCATGTCATAAAGCATGAATCATCTCAGACTGATTTCTCGAACATGACAATCAGTTCACTGTACTCAGATGGCCTCCACAGTCCCCAGAGCTCAATCCAATAGAGCACCTTTAGGATGTGGTGGAACGGGAGATTCACATCATAGATATGCAGCAGACAAATCTGCAGCAACTGCGGGATGCTATCATGTAATATGGACCAAAATCTCAGAGAAATATTTCCAGTACCTTGTTGAATCTGTGCCATGAAGGATTAAGGCAGTTCTGAAGGCAAAAGTGGGGCCAACCCGTTACTAGTAAGGTGTACCTAATAAAGTGGCCGGTGAATGTATTGATTATCATATATAAATATATATTATTTTCCAATAATATATGGAGAAACACTTATTTTTGAGTCGTTCGTTATTCACTAAATATCTTTGTTTCTGGTTTCATATGAATTTTTTTTCTTACTTTTTTATTCTTTTTTATTTGTAGCTTAACCACATATTTCTTCTCAAAGTCCCATAAAGTCTTTGATGCCCACAGAATAAATGAAGTCACTTAAGTCTGCAAGGACACAAGGGTTAATAAAATACGACAGCATTTCCATCTGTATGTGAGCTGTTCCTCTGTTAAATGGTTGTGGGTGGAGTGTAATGCTTGAGATTTGCACCATCAGATTAAATCAGACCAGGAAAGACATTTTTTTTTTCATGCTTCCAGTTCTAACACACTGACATTGTAATGCTATGGAAGGTTTACGTACATGGCAAGCATCAGTTCAGTTTACAGTTACAGTTACAATCTGTGTGTTTTGATACGCACACACAGTGACTCAAAGGGACTTTAAAAACATTAGACAAAAGATTTCGTCTTTTCTTTCATCCACATGCGACTAAGAGCATGATAGGGAACCGAAGTCCCTGATTCTGAATATATTAGTCCAAATAAGCTGAGGAAACAGCTCTGCTCAGAAGCAGGAAGCAGGAAGTGTGTGGAAGAGGAAGATTGTGCTTTGGGTCACAGTGAACAATGAGAGTGTGAAGTTGAAGGAAAGAGTCCTGCGTCAGTGTGAGAGAGGGCAGGAAAGTGACGGACGGGGATTTCAAGAGTGAAGAGAAACAACATGCTTTTAGTCTTAAAGGGGACCTGCTGTGCAAAAATCACTTTTATAAGGGGTTTAAACACAGTTGTGTGGCAGCAGTGTGTGAATACAGCCAGCATCTAATGTAAAAATGTATTAATTGTACTTTTTATAATCACACTTGATAAAAACAGTCTGCAGAAACACTTTGATTTACATTTTCCTTTTGTACGTGTCATCAGAGGGGGAAAGCCCCGCCCATAAGTTATGATTTCTCCCTCATTAGCATAAACAGCCCTGAGTGAGAAGCAGCCATCCACCATAACAGTTTTGAATCTGCCACTATGCTGACACTTAGGCATTTGTAGCCCCGCCCTCTTTTGAAAAGAGCACAATCTCATTTGAATTTAAAGTGACAGTCACTGAAACAGCACAATTAGAAACAAAGCCTAAAAGGGGCAGTTTCAAAGAGTTATAAATCATTATTTGTGATGAATTTTTAGATGAAACTTCACATACATACTGTAGGGACATCAGAGACTTATTTTACATCTTGTAAAATAAAAAAGGAACAAAATAGGTCCCCTTTAAGCTATTATATTGACTCTGATTCATTTATGAAAAATTAAAAAGGGATATTCGTCCAGAAATGAAAATCATTTCACCATTTACTCTCCTTCATGTGTTTTTTTTAAATATAATTTTAAAAATTAAGAATGCAATACGTATAACATACACTGAAAAAAAGTGTTGCATGCAAAACTGTTGCAAACAATTTATTTGTGTTGAATTTAAATAAACAAATTAAATTGAACAATGTTCAACTTAATTTGTTTGTTTAAATTCAGCCCAAATAAATTGTTTACAACCACTTAACGTAAAAAATTGAGTAAATCCAAGGAATCATCTTTGAATAATTTTTTTCAGTGTACAGTAAACACAGAACACATAAATAGAAGTAAAACAGAAATGCTGGTCATTAGCATTAATAGTCATAATCATAATAATAATAATAATGACAATATCAATAATAATACTAAAGTCAGTGAAGATGAAAGTAATTATATGCAACGACAATACTATTAAATACAGCTAAAGATGATAATAATGATAATACTGTAATAAAAATAATAGAAAAAAATCATACTCCCAGCACATACATCAATTTTCATGCTTGTTTTTTTTTTTTTTAATTTATTTTCCCTCATGTGGATTTTTAGACCTTTATGACTTTCTTTTTTTTAATATACAAAACAGGATACTTTGAAGAATTCAGGGGTGCGCTTCCCAAACAACAACGTAACTTTCGGCTAAACTATCATAGTATGATGCATTGTTTGGCAAAAGAACGATCTAGTGTTTTACACCTAAGAGAGATGACTTTTATTTTTAATCATTCCAAGTTTAAATGTTAGAATGTTCTAAATTAATAGGGCATAGGGGGGATAAGTGGGAGTAGAACACAGCCAGGAACTATGTTTCTAACTACAGTTCTAGAGGTGTAGTTGCAACGCAAGATTGCGAATGTTTGTTGGAACGATGAATATGGAAAACATCAAATCAACAAGAAATGTTTGCAACGATGGAACTTGCGACCTTAGTTAGCTAACGGTTTTTGGAAACGTGCTCCTGGTTGATTGTACACATTGACTTCCATAGTAGGAAAAAAATACTATGGAAGTCAATAGGCAATATCAATACTTACTGTATTACTCCATTTTCTAGGCTTATTAATCATACAGGATATATAGTAAGAGGTAGTAAAAATGCTCACGGTTTCATGTAAAGGGTTACACCATGTACTAACTACACGCAACAGAGCAATAAAAGGTATCTTTTTCATGTTAAAACAAAGGGCATGTCAGTTTCTATTTTTACAACGTCATGGCAAAACAACAGCATAAACTAGCATGACAGTGATCACCTCAGGTACTGATTATATGCTTTATTCATTGTTAAATGCTACCAATGCGAGATTAATTAACATTTTACATGACATTTATGTCATACCAGTGAAAGCAGCAGCAGATAGTTCACCTCAGATCTTGAAAATAAAATAACTAGCAGATGGTTTGAAAAATGAAAGTCAGAACTGTGCAATCCAACAACTTTTGATAATGTTAAATAGGTTAAATATGTATTAATTCGATTATAACTCATTTCATCGGAAGTGCAATTGCTGATATTTAGATATTTTGTTGGTAGCCTATTTAAATGTTTCTGTTGTGTCGTGTTTGGTGCAGACAGCCAAATTGCTGGGTATTTGGCTGGAATCTTGCCATGTCACATGTAGTTAGAACGCATTTTACGTGTGGGGTTTGTGTTCGAAAATACACTACCTGACAAAAGTCTTGTCGCCTATCCAAGTTTGAGAACAACAAATAATAACTTGACTTCTAGTTGATCATTTAGTATCAGAAGTGGCTTATATGAAAGGCAAAGGCCTCTAGATTACGCTTATTTTACCAAAATAAAATATGATCATGCCTTGATTACTTATTTAATTAGGACAGTAAGGTCTGATTAAGCTTAGACAAAAGTCTTGTCACTTAACAGAAATAATGTCCAATATAGAATATAAAGTCATGCTGCAGTGGAACAAGAATGAATATGACTCCAATAACTTATTAATAAAATCATCTGGAATGGCAAAGAAAGCGTTCTTGCAGGACTCACAGAGTTCATCAAAATTCTTTGGATTCATCTTCAATGCCTCCTCCTTCATCTTACCCCAGACATGCTCAATCATTTTTAAGCCTGGTGACTGGGCTGGCCAATCCTGGATCACCTTGACCTTGTTTGCTTTTTCAGGAACTTTGATGTGGAGGCTGAAGTATGAGAAGGAGCGCTATCCTGCTGAAGAATTTGCCCTCTCCTGTGGTTTGTAATGTCATGGGCAGCACAAATGTCTTGATACCTCAGGCTGTTGATGTTGCCATCTACTCCGCAGATCTCTCGCACACCCCAATACTGAGTGTTACCCCAAACCATGATCTTTTCTTGACCAAACTTGACTGATTTCTGTTAGAATCTTGGATCCATGCTGGTTCTAATAGGTCCTCTGCAAAATTTGTGATGATTGGGATGCAGTTTAACAGATGATTCATAAGAAAAGTCTGCCACTTTACCAAATGATCAACTTAGAAGTCAAGTTATTTTTTGTTGCTCTTACAACTGACATCGACGACAAGACTTTTGTCAAGTACTGTACAGTTTACAGTGTAAAAACCATTAAGCCTAAAGAATGTCCCCATGATTAACAAAAACAAACCTGTGTGTGTCTGTGTGAATGGTGCGTGTTATTAAAGGGAGTCAGTATCCAAACAGTATTCAGTGTCTGTATCATCCAGGAGTCAGTGTGAGTTTATGAACAGCAGACACACGCTCTTCTGTATTTGACTGCGTTTATTTTTCTTTTCTTCTCTCCGTCTCTTATTTCTACCATCGTCTCCCAGAGGAACATTACTCAGATGCTCCTCTTCAATTTAGACAAAAAAGTTCAAAGTATCAACATCGTCTACTAAAACCATTTGGAAAGCATTTAGGAAAGAAATTGCCTTGAAATAAATGAGGCAACTGTAGACATAGAGTACAGTGAGAGATACAGTTGAAGTCAGAATGATTCGCCCTTCTGTACATTTTTATTAAAATATTTCCCAAATGATGTTTAACAGAGCAAGGAAATTTTCATAGTATTTCCTATAATATTTTTTCTTCTGGAGAAAGTCTTATTTGTTTTATATCAGCTAGAATAAAAGCAGTTTTTAATTTTTTAAAAGGTCAAAATTATTAGCCCCCTTAAGGAGTATTTGTTTTCGATTGTCTACAAAACAAACCATCGCTATACAATGACTTGTCTAATTACCCTAACTTGCCTCATTAACCTAAATGTCACTTTAAGCTGTATAGAAGTGTCTTGAAAAATATGTAGTAAAATATTATTTACTGTCATCATGACAAATATAAAATAAATCAGTTAATAGAAATGAGTTATTAAAACTATTATGTTTAGAAATGTGTTGAAATCTTCTCTCCGTTAAACAGAAATTGGGGAAAAAATATACAGGGAGGCTAATAATTCTGACTGCATTGACTTTCTGCTGATTCAACACTCAGGTTTTACCATGGTAAATGAAGGGAGTTCTCAGTCACAGCTTCTGCTATTGAGGAAAGTTTTCCATCCTTCTCTGAAAATGAAAGCTGATGCAGATATTTGGGTCATAATCTGCTGATATGTGCACAGATGACTGTGAAGTGTTACAGTATGAGTGTATGAGAGTGTTTTGTTGTAGTGTGTGTGTGTGTGTGTGTGTGTGTGCGTGTGTGTGTGTGTGTGTGTGTGTGTGTGTGTGTGTGTGTGTTTCTCTGCTTCGCTCAGCGCTGAGGAATCTGGTTGCTATAATGAATAAGCCAATTTGACATCTTTCCACAAACACACTCGCGCATGTAAAACCATATGTGCCCACACATACAGTGCAAAAACACACACACACACACAGATAAAGAGAATTTGGTTTCTAAACTTGTTTTTTATAATTAAGGCAAGACATTACAGGCCACGAAATTCACTGAAATTTCTTCTTTTATATATATATATATATATATATATATATATATATATATATATATATATATATATATACACAGTTGAAGTCAGAATTATTAGCCCCCTTTGAATTTTTTTTCTTTTTAAAATATTTCTCAAATGATGTTTAACAGAGCAAGGAAATTTTCACAGTATGTCTGATAATATTTTTTCTTCTGGAGAAAGTCTTATTGTTTTATTTGGGCTAAAATAAAAACAGTTTTTATTTTTTTATGAACAATTTTAAGGTAAAAATTATTAGCCTTTCATTCATTCACTTTCTTTTCGGCTTAGTCCCTTTATTAATCTGGGTTGCCACAGTGGAATGAACCGCCAACTTATCCAGCATATGTTTTACGCACCGGATGCCTTTCCAGCTGCAACCCATCACTGGGAAACACCCATACACTGTCATTCATACACATACACTACAGACAATTTAACTTCCCTATAGCACATGTTTTTGGACTTGTGAGGGAAACCGGAGCACCCAGAGGAAACCCATGCCAACACGGGGAGAACATGCAAACTCCCCACAGAAATGCCAACTGACCCAGCCAAGGCTCGAACCAGCACCCTTCTTGCTGTGAGATGCAACACTTCTTGCAACACTACCTACTGCGCCACCGCGTCACCCAAAATTATTAGCCTCTTTAGGATAATTTTTATTTACAATAATTGTATTGTTATACAATAACTTGTCTAATAACCCTAACCTGCCTAGCTAACCTAATTAACCTAGTTAAGCCTTTAAACGTCACTTTAAGCTGTATAGAAGTGTCTTGTAAAATATTATTTACTGTCATCATAGCAAAGATAAAAGAAATCAGATATTAGAGATGAGTTATTAAAACTATTATGTTTAGAAATGTGTTGAAAAAAATCTTGTCTCCGTTAAACAGAAATTGGGAAAAAAATTAACATGGCGCTAATAATTCTGACATATATATGTATATGTGTATATATGTATATGTATGACTTATATATATATATATATGTGTGTGTGTACAGTGCACCTGGAAAGTATTCATAGCGCTTCACTTTTCCCACATTTTTTCATGTGACAGCCTTATTCCAAAATGGATTAAATTCATTTATTTACTTACATTTTTACACACAATACCCCATGTTGACAATGTGAAAAAAGAGTTTTTGAAATTGTTGCAACTTTATTAAAAATAAAAAACCTGAAAAATCACATGTACATAAGTATTCACAGCCTTTGCTGTGAAGCTCTAAATTGAGCTCAGGTACATTCTGTTTCCACTGATCATTCTTGAGATGTTTCAGCAGCTTAATTGGAGTTCACCTGTGGTCAATTCAGTTGATTGGACATGGTTTGAAAAGGCATACACCTGTCTATATAAGGTCCCAGGGTTGACAGTGCATGTCAAAGCAAATGTGGAAAAAGTGAAGCGCTATGAATACTTTCCGGAGGCACTGTATATATATATATATATATATATATATATATATATATATATATATATATATATATATATATATATATATATGTACAGTATGGTGGCGCAGTGTGTGGGTAACGCTGTCGCCTCACAGCATGAAGGTTGCTGGTTTGAGCCTTGGCTGAGTCAGTTGGCATTTCTGTGTGGAGTTTGCATGATCTCTCTGTTTTGGCGTGGGTTTCCTCCAGGTGCTCCAATTTCCCCCACAGTCCAAACAAACATGGTTTGTTTTGTGTGTAACATTAGTGTAGTGTTTTGTCCTCAATAGTGAAACTCTAAACCAAATAAACCACCATCAGTTTCCTCTGAGCAGATGAACTGAACAGTCAGTCAGTGGTGTAATATTTTACTCTGTGGTGTGTGTATTATTTGACTGTACTGTTGGCCTGTACTGCTGACATCACTTCCTGTCTTTGTTCCTGACGGTATTTTCAGGCTCTGGAATGTAATCCCCCAGAGATGTGAATATAAAAGGCAGAACCGCCAACATCGAGGTACAAAGTCTGTCAACATCTCCTTTCATTCTTGTCTACATGGTGTTACTGCATTCAGCTGTCATGAAGAAGGTGAATTATGCTGATTGAGTGTGTTCAGGTCAGCACGACTCCAGGATTATCAGCATTCAAAATCTGAAACAGTGTGTGTGTGATAGAGTGAGGGTGTGTATGTATGTTTGTATGTCAGAGAGTGTGTGTTTGTGAAAGACAGAGTTAGGGCCGGGCGATATGACAAAAATCTAATATCCCGATCACGATATTGTAACATTTTTGTAAATACAAGCAATTAAAAGTTTATATAAAGTACTGTGCAATGGTTTTAGCACACCATTATGTTGTTTTACTTATGGTACAATGGATATATGTGACCCTTTACCACAAAGCCGGTCAAAAGTGTCATTTTTTGGTCATTTTTTAAATTGATATTTATACAGGCAGTGTAAATAAATGATCTTTCAGTTGATGCAGGGTTTGTTAGGATAGAAGTTATGTTAGAGTTTTAATTATTTTAGTCTAGCTGTATATAACATGTGCAAGACAGTGTTGGAGAGGAGCTGTCCTGGTTTGAGCTGCATTTCTATCAGTGTTGTTAGCAATACTAAAAAAGGATACGTACATATACAGATATGTTTTTAATCCATTATGCCATTCCTTCTGGAAAGGACTTCAGTGGTAATAGTTTTCATTTTCAGCATGATAATGATCCACTAATTGCAGTGAAATCCTGTTCAGAGAAAGAAAACAGCTGATAAAACACAGACAGTCATGAAATGGCCTCCACAGAGTCCAGACCTGAATATTATGGAGGCTGTATGAGATCACCTGGACGGAAAAAGAACGATGTGATTCTCTAAACCTAAAGAAAGTGCTGAAAAAAGCCTGATATTACACTGCAATATCGGGACAGTTAGAACAAAAAGGGAATATAAAATAAATATTAATAAAATAGTTTAAAAAAAACTTTTACCAACTAATGATTTGCAGGTGCAAAAATGCTGATTTTTTTACAGTGTCGTTATTCATGTTTCTGTCTGCATCCCTGTAATGGCATGTAATATTGCGTTCATATAAATTACAACAAAATATTACCATGAGTGATGTATTTTGTGAGACCACGATACAAATAATAGAGCATAATTTAAAACGATAGACTTTTTATTTTGTCCATACGACATACACTACTGGTCAAAAGTTCGGGGTCAGGTTTTTTTTCATTTTTTTTTAAGAAAATTATTCAGTTCATCAAGGCGACATTTATTAAATGTAAAAAATTGTTAAAATGTTAAATATTTCTTAATATTTTAAACAACTGCTTTCTTATTGTATGTAGTTTCGAATGAAATGATTACTCCAGTCATTTTTATTACTATTACCATTAATAATAATAATATTAATAATAATAATAATAATAATAATAATAATAATAATATTAATAATAATGATAATGACAATACTAATAATGATGATAATAATAATAATAATAATATTAATAATAATAATAATAATGATAATAATAATAATTTTAATAATAATAATGATAATGACAATACTAATAATGATAATAATAATAATAATAATAATAATAATAATAATAATAATAATAATATTAACAATAATAATAATGTTAATAATAATAATAATAATAATAATAATAATAATAATAATAATAATGATTATGACAATACTAATAATGATAATAATAATAATAATAATAATATTATTATTATTATTATTAATAATAATAATAATAATGATGATGATAATAATAATAATAATAATAATAATAATAATAATAATAATAATAATAATAACAATAATAATAACAATAATTAATATTAGAGTGATTTCTAAAGGATCACATGACTCTGAGGACTGGAGTAATGAAGCTGAAAATTCATCTTTAAAATCACTGGAATAAATTATTAAATTAAATTATAAACTACTTTTAAACAGTTATTTTAACATTGCACAAGTTTACAATTTGTACTGTATTTTTGATTTAAAAAATGCTGCTTTGGTGAGCTGGATGAGCTTTTTTTAAAACATTTAAAAATCCTAGTGACCCCAAACTTTTGACCGGTAGTTTATATACTGAATATATCTTCATATTGCACAGCCATAGAGAGGTGTACCAGGTCATTTTTGGACCTTGTGGGTACATTTTTTTTGGGTTCCCATATGGAAAACAGCTCATAAATCACAGAGAATGAAGAAAATTTAAAATATAAAATTGCAGATTGTTTTCTGTGAGGGTTGGTTAAGTTATATACAGAATATACAGTCTTTACAGTACAATCCTTTTTACGTCTTTGGGAAGACCCCTTAACACACGAAAACTCAATGTGTGTGTGCTGGTTCTGTCTCTGTAGGAAACTCCTGTCAGCACTAAAAGGATTTGAGGGTTTCTGCACATTTTCCAACCAACATCGATATCACTATATGAAAAAAAGCCTAAACTTTCACTCCGCCTCAAAACATCCAGTTAATTTACACTCAGACAGTCTTAAGATGTCTTTTTTTTCTTCAATAAAACATTAAAGAAGGGATTTAGCTGAAGCCATGAATTTGTTGAATTACTCGATGCTTCCTATAAAGACTTATAAAGAACTGATTGGGCAGTGCAAATAAAAATGTACAGTTTTACACCTTTATTATCACCGATACACAGCCTTTGTTGTACAAAGCAATACATTTTGATGAAATTGTTGGAAAAATGCCAAATAATATTCTGCTTTAAATGTAGTAATCAATATGTGAGGCTCAACAGCTTACAGTTTTCAATAGAAAAGAAAAGCAAGCACTTTTTATTATGGTGAACTTTTGCTAATGCGTTAACAAACACAAAATGCTTACTGATGGAAATGAGAACTATAAAGTTGAAGTTAAATTTGTTTTTCTTTTTTAAATATTCCCCAAATGATGTTTAACAGAGCAAGAAAATTTTTACAGTGTGTCTGATAATATTTTTTCTTCTGGAGAAAGTCTTGTTTGTTTTATTTCGGCTAGAATAAAAACAGTTTAAAATTTTTTAAAAACCATTTTAAGGACAAAATTATTAGCCCCTTTAAGCTATATATTTTTTGGATTGTCTCCAGAACAAACCATCGATATACAATAACTTGCCTAATTATTAGGGCCAGACGGAATCTGCGGCTGTTTTTTGCTTTTTCTGCAGAGAATTTTAGTAAAAATCTGCGGATTTCTGCGTAATTATTTTGGGAGTATCATAACTAAAACCGTAATATGTGAAATAAAAAATAATATCTTTTTAACTTTTATTTATTGTTTAAAATGCAAATCCAATTAGATTCACTTTATTTGGTAAACAAAGCAAGTCTCTCATATGATATCTTTACTAAAAGACAGAAAATATTATTGTATAAACTGCATTGTACATAAATCAGATGAACATTTTTAAATTAGTCAATAATATTACTGTAATTAAAAAAACTGAATAAATGTGAATTTACACACATTTACTCAAGTGAATAAACAGAATTAATGATGGGCTAAAAATCTGCGCGCGCAGATTCCGTGTGGGCCTACTAATGAGCTGTATTTCAGCTTCATCAGAGTCTGTCTGACGCAAGGCATAATGAGAAGCAGACACGCACATGAAGCAGCTCATTTGCATTTAAAGCCACAGGATACAAAAACAGCTACACTGAACTCAGACACCAAAAATGGGCAGATTCTGGAGGCTATAATAAATAATCTGATGGGTATTTCAAACTGAAACTTCACAGACACATTCTGGAGACACCAAAGGCTTATCTTACACCTTGTAAAGGAGGTAAAATAGGTGCCCTTTAAAGTGAAACATTTAGCATTTAGAGCGTAAACTGAGATTTAAGACTAAACAGCACTGGGACTGTTTGTTTACATCTAATCCAGTTACACTGAGTGTGTACATGCTTTCACTGGGCTGCTGGACGTGGTCACATTCACCCCGAGAGCCTGTGTGTGTGTGTGCCTGTGTGAACAGTCTATGTGTCAGTAGCACACCAGCAAGAGAGAGTGTTTATGTGAGAATATCCTCATTCTGTGTTTCAGTAGCACAGCAGCAGCAGCAGGTGTGTGTGTGTTGTCAGGTGTATGTCACAGCGTCTCGTCTCCACTTGTGCTTTATTTATTTGTCTTTCTCAGCCTCCTGCTGTTTGACTTTTTTTCTGGGTATTTTGAGTGGCCTCTGCTTGTCCTTCCTTCTATTGGCCTTTTGTTCCTGCTCTCTGCATGTGGAGCCAGATGGCAAAGACCTTAAACACAGAGACACACACACTTGACACACACACACAGACACTTGATAAACACAAACACACAGACACACTCTCTCATATACACACACTGAACACATACATGTACTTTCTCTCACACAGAAACACACACACTTAACTCATACACACAATTATGCGCCCACACACACAAACACAGAATTAGACACAAATAAGAATTATTAGCCCCCCTTTGAATTTTATTTTTCTTTTATATATTTCCCAAATGCTGTTTAACAGAGCAAGGGAATTTTCACAGCATGTCTGATAATACTTTTTCTTCTGGAGAAAGTCTTATTTGTTTTATTTCTTCTAGAATAAAAGCAGTTTTAAATTTTTTAAAACCATTTTAAGGTCAAAATTATTAGCCCCTTCAAGCAATATTTTTTGATAGTCTACAGAACAAACCATCGTTATACAATAACTTGCCTAATTACCCTAACCTGCCTAGTTAACCAAATTAACTTAGTTAAGCCTTTAAATATAACTTTAAGCTGTAAAGAAGTGTCTTGTAAAATATCTAGTCAAATAATATATACTGTAATCATGGCAAAGATAAAATAAATCAGTTATTAGAAATGATCAGCTTTGCGGATGGATGATTTGTTTTTTTAAGTGTAAAATAAGGATTTAATTATTGCTTCACTGTAATTTTTGTATCACAAACCTCTGTCATATATTTGAAATGATTTTTATATGTTATTATGTCAAAGTTTCGGACAGCACGGTGGCACAGTGGGTAGCACAATCACCTCACAGCAAGAAGGTTGCTTGTTCGAGCCCTGGCTGGGTGAGTTGGCATTTCTGTGTGGAGTTTGCATGTTCTCCCCGTGTTGGTGTGGGTTTCCTCCGGGTGCTCCGGTTTCCCTCAAAGTCCAAAGACGTGCTGTAGGTGGATTGGGGTGAGTGTGTATGGATGTTTCCCAGTGATGGGTTGCGGCTGGAAGGACATCCGCCGCATAAAACAAATGCTGGATAGGTTGGCGGTTCATTCCGCTGTGGCGACTCCAGATTAATAAAGGGACTAAGCTGAAAAGAAAATAAGTGAATGAATTTTAAAGATTACGGGCATCTAATTTTTCCTCAGTGCTGATGTGCTTTCATTTTCTCCATCTAACTCGTGGCAAGTGTTTAAGCAGCCCTGGGAGGAAAATATTAAATATCTTAATATTTAAAAGGAAGCACAAGTTTGATCCTATCGATGTCGTAACGAATGCCCTTTAATAATGTAGCCTTTGACAGCAGGCATCAGTGTTTGAAAATAGGAATAAGGGGTGATGGGGTGGGGCGGTGCTGGATATGTGCGTACCTTGAAATAAAATCCTGCAGGTGCCCTTGTACACACACATACATGTACTTTCCCTGTACACACACATACACAGACACACGCACTTACACACAGACACAAACACACTCTCTCAAATACACACATTGAACACATACATCCACTTACACACACACACAAGCACAAACACTCTCACACACAAACTTAACACATACATTCACTTGCACAAACACACACTTACACACGACCGACACAAACACAATCTCTTAAACACACACACGTTCACACTCACTCTCATACACACTCCATCACATAATCACACACATACACAGTCTCTTAAACACACACACACAAGCACACATGTACGCACGCACTCTCAGACACACTCCATCTCATAGACACACATATACAATACATACTCTCATACACAGACTCTTACACACACACACACACACACACATTGGATTTTCATGTTGGGGACTTCCCATAGACGTAATGATGTCGTTTTGTCCACACACACACACACTCACACACAGGGTTACATGTTTTATGGGGACATACAATAGACGTGATGGTGTACTTTGGTCCCCCAACTTCCCCCCACACGCACACTCATAAAAGACATCCCGAAATGCATGGGTGGGAAATGATGTATGGTGCACAGGATGAGGAGAGGATGTGAGCGAGTGTGCAGAAAAATTCCTGAGGAAAGACAGAGGAAGCGTTAGGGAGTGAAACCGAGATGCCCACCAATAACTAACATCATCGACAGTCACCGGCTAAATTTACACCTGAGCAGGAAATGACCTCATGGCCCACATCCTCTCCTGCCTCACAGCTCTCTTGCTTTGGGCAGGAAAGAAACACCCAGCGCATGTGACCTGTGCGTGACCTCCAGCACCCTCAGTAGACGTCATGCCCACCTAGGGCTCATGATCACAGTCTCAGGGTCAACAGTGTGTGTGTTTAGTTTTACATCCTGAGGCCATCAGGCAGGATTTCACAGTCTTGTAAATCTTATAAAGGCAGTCAGAGTTTTTTTTCTCTGCTGCTTCTCCTCAAAATGATCAGCATGAATGTCCATGTAGATATCGAATGACTGGCTGATATTAAAAACCTGCTGATTTGGGCCCTGCAGGCTTAAAAGAAGAAGGAAATGATGATGGGTGTGACAGTGTGGACAGAGAAACTCCATAAAGCAGCAATTGGAAACTACAGAGGGAGATAAATACAGAATAAGACTCTAGCTATGTTTCCATCAAGACATGCAATTGAAATTTATGCACTAAGTGGAATATCCAGCCTTATCTCACAAGGAAACCTTACTATCTTACGTTTTGTCAGTTTAGTGGCTAATGCCGAGTTCAGACTGCACAATTTTCAAAGTAGTCATGTCACAGATGTTTACACATTTTATTTGTATATCGCTTTTACAATGTACATTGTTTCAAAGCAGCTTCACATAGAAGATTATAGTGAATTGAAACAGTGTCCGTTCAGTTTTCAGAGTTTCAGTTCAGTTTAGATTAGTTCAGTTCAGTGTGTTTTAATCAAGCGGCAACCTCCCGCTCTCCCTCGGGAAGCCAATACGGAAGTAACTGAAACTGCAATTCATCAAAATTCCGCTAGTCCTGGCTCCATAATAGAGCAAGTTGCAATTGAGCCCACTGTTAGAATGGCCAACTTTACAACAGAAAAAAAGGTGTTTACAGCCTGGTACAAAGAACGATTTTGGTTCATATAGCTATTATTACCCTCCATGACAACTGTGAGGGGGGTGAATTTTTTTATAACTCATCCATTTCCTTTATATTAGGTTATATTAAGCTTGCATAATTAAGGGCGTGGCCACTTGAGTGACAGCTAGGTCTCGCTGGTCGCCATCACTTCACCTCAGCTGAATCGGGCAGATTAGCCACTGATCTCGGCACATTCATCGTATTTTTGTTCTGTTTTATGTGGCTTTACACAGTCAGTTGCCTTTTGGACTTATTTCTTACAATCATCAGATGATATGGGATGCTGTGTGCATTTAATTGTGCTCACAAACCATTCACGTGACCTCCATTTCCCATGTGAGTAAAGTTATATACTTGTATACCATCTCTATAAATGTATTTGTTTTATTTAAGATCATTTATCCTTAATATTTTTCTTTAGACCCGTAAAGCACTCCAGAATGTGACAGATTGATTAGCTGTAGCTCTAGAACAGTCATCTGAAGCGTTCTCATACAGTGTTATGCTGGAGATCATCAATAGTCTTGCATTTACTAACACAGACTATATTTGAAGTGTTTGGAAGTAATTCGCGTTTTCCTCCTGTAGAAAAACGTCGTAAGAACAATGTTTAGTGGCTCAATGTGTTACTACAGTGTTTTTAAAAGTCTAAACACTTTATTGATATAGTGTACAGCCAAGCACATGTGGTCAGAACACAAACGAGTCGCAGGTAATAAAGTATCAAGCGTTTCTCCCAAAGTAAAGTCTGTCTGCTAGGTCTAAGCAAAGTGCCAGCAGGCGTCTGTAGCTCCGCCCACTCTCCGCCTCTTTGCCCTTGTTTGGTATCCCGCCGTGGGTGCGATGACGCGCGAACAAAATGGCGACGGTTGGCCGCGCCTACTTGTAGCTTCTTTTGCAGTGTTCAGAAACCTATGGGTGACGTCACGGATGCTCCGTCCATATATTTTACAGTCTATGGTTTTAATATTCACTGCTGAAAGTCCAAACTCTGAAGAGTAATCCATCGATGCGCAGCTCTACAAGTCCCGAATTATGCAAGACAGTGGCGACAGCGGTGAGGAAAAAAACTTCACCAATTGGCGAAAGTGAAGGAGAAAAAAAAAACCTGGCTCAGTTGGGCACGACCATTTCTCATATGGCCAAACGTCTTGTGGAAAGCTGCAGTCTAGGCCGTCGGTGGCTGGAGAACGCTGGACGTCAGCGAAGACTCTTCTGTCCCTGGAGTCTCACAGGAATCAGATGCATGCTCTCTACTCCTCCATGACCCCCACAGCAGCTGCAGGCCTGGTGGCTTGGAATGTGGAAACCTTGGGATCATCTCTTCACAGGTCTTGGATCGCTTCAGTAGCACTGCATAATCTCTGGGGGCCTCGGGATGAGTATCCCCAGGTGGAAATAGAGAATAAAGGGAATAATTAGCGTAGCTGCTGTTCATAGGGTATATTTGTAAACGAGATGCAGAAACCTGTGTGAACCACATTCATGCATCATATCGCTATGTGATGCATTGAGTGTATGCTTTACTGAACAGATAGGTTTTTAATCTAGTTTTGAACTGAGAGAGTGTGTCTAAGCCACGGACATTCTCAGGAAAGTTGTTCCAGAGTTTAGGAGCCATAAATGAGAAGGCTCGACCTCCTTTACTCGACTTTGCTATTCTAGGTACTACCAGAAGCCCTAAGTTTTGAGATCTTAAAGAGCGAGTTGGATTGTAGCGAGACAGAAGGTTAGTTAGATAAACAGGAGCTAGATTATTTGAAGCTTTATTGGTAAGAAGTATATTTTAAATTCAAAACGAAACTTAACAGGCAGCCAGTGTAAGGAGGATAAAATTGGGGTGATGTGATCATATTTTCTAGACCTGGTAAGAAATCTGGCAGCTGCATTTTGTACTAGCTGAGGTTTGTTAATAGAGGATGCTGGGCAGCCAGCGAACAGAGCATTACAGTAATCCAGCCTAGAAGTCATAAAAGCATGAACTAGATTTTCTGCATCTGAGATGGATTCGACATAGTAGATCTTTTGATATTAATTACATTATTAATAAAAGCATTTAGTGGGGTAGAAAATGTACTTATTTTGCCTGGCTTTTGAATGGAATTAACAACTTTTTTTCTTTTTCGACCCAGTTGTGGTATTGCTCAGATGACAAGTCAAACAGAGAACGATGCTCCTGCCAAATTTACACTAGTTGTTTCTCCATTTCTTGGGTCCAAATAGACAGAAAAGAAGCACTTTTCTCATCCGAAGCCTTGCTTCTTAATATTGTGTTCCCCAAACTTCCGGCTAGCCTGGATGCTGCTCTCTCATTGGCTGTAGGTAATCGCCAATGTTATTTTCAATTATAACACATTTTACAGCAGCATGATTTGAATCGCTGACTTTGATGGGACTTTGACAGTTCACACTGTGATTGAACGAGCACAGATTTGCCTGTGATTTCGTGTATTGGGCAGTTTCTCAAAACCTGGGCTAAAATCATGCAATGTGAACTCTGCATAATTCGTATGAATTTGTATGAGTTCAGTCATATGAAAATGTACGATTTTTAAAAGCAGGTGTGGCACCAAACCCCACCCCTAAACCCAACCATCATTGGGGGATGAGCAAATCGTAATAAATTGTACAAATGACATCATACGAATTAGCCACTAAATCAAAAAGTTATGAATTGCCATAATACTCATGAATACTCATGGAGTATTGCATAAAACATTTCCGAATAAAGCACCGTTTCCATTCAATGAGTCAAAAGGATCAAGATCATCACTTCTTGATAATGCCATCCCATCATGCCAATTTTTATCATCACATAACCTGATAAAACAAAATCACATGAATTTTTGATGCGTGTGCTTTAATTGTGAACAGAAAGTTGTGACCGTTTTTTTTTTTTGCATTGTGATGCAGTCAGAGAAGTTATATATTAAATGAAAAAAATAGTGGGCGTGGCTTGTTTTTCTACTGCAAGGTCATTGGATGTAATAAATTAGGCATTTCATTCAGAAAGATTGGAAAAAGGGATTGGGGAGAGTTATTACAACCCAACAGACTCCTCCTGCTCACCATTTCTGTTTGTTGTCAAAACTGACAGTTGGAGGGGGCGTGGTTAATTTTGTTAGCAACGCACAATACCTCAGACAGACATAGGGCTCTATTTTAACAATTTAACAAAGTCTAAAGCACATGGTGCAAAAGCATTGAGAGCATGTCCAAACCTGCTTTTGGTATTTTAAGGACGGAAAAATAAGGTCTGCACCCCGGCGCATGGTCTAACAGGGTTGTGCTCATTCTTTTAATGAGTTATAAGTGTGTTATAACCTGTATTATACCAATTAGAGTCTCATCTCCAATTCCCTTTAAGAGTGAGTTGCGTCGTGCCATGATGCATTTGCTATTTATATGGTGGACTTTGTATGTGGAAAAACTGAACGCTTCACTAGCGAGAAAACAGTTAAACAGACCATCTGCAGCGCGAGGATAAAGAATGAACCTCCCCCATTTGACCTCTTTACTCTCGTGGATAAGGAAACGGTGTTGTACGCACTCCACTGAAGACATCCATTAGCCCACATATTTTATTTTGTTTGTTAAGCGCAAAGATTTGTTATAAAACTATTTCTAAAATCAGTTCTAATTTCCAGCAAATGAATAAATGAACAATAATAATGAAGTGTGGTCAAAACACTGAGTTATATCCAAACACACATCCTATTCTTATGCCTAAAATAGTGATGCAGACGTCTCCAAAACTCAACAGGTCGACAAATGTAAACTTGATTTATTTAAAAAAAATGCATATAATAATTAAATATGCTAATAATAATAACATTATACAAATGCAAATCGTCATTGTTTTGGACCTGCATATTTGCATAACTAACATGCTCCGTGCTGGACTTTAGACCAGATTTTAGTTGGTCAATGACGAGATCTATTTCAGTTCTTTAAAATAACAACACGCCAACAATGCACCTTAACACACCTTTTTTAAAGACCAGCACACCCATGAGTCCACAAAGTTGTGCAAATAGATTTGCTATTTAAACAACGTAGTGCAAAACGTGTAAATTAGGGTTGCGCTGGACTGAAAATAGCAACAAATCGCGCCAAACACAGCTTGCACCTTGTTGTACCGAGTGTATGATAGGGCCCGTAATTTGAGAATTTAACTGAAAGCAAACCGGAAGTGCATTTTCAGATTTCAATTTTAGATTACAAGGGCAAACTTTTTTTTTCTTAGTGACATGCACAGATGAATTGTTCATCACAGAACTAGCAATGTGAGCTAACAAAATCATGGTTAGTTTTGATTTCATTTGTACTTTATTCAATAATAGATTATTTTGCTTACCCCATTGGCAGATTAATTCAGTTGTTTAATGGAAAACTTACTTAATTTTGACTCATTATTTCTGAAAACAAGACAAAGTTTTTTGCTTGTCTAGAAAATGTATATGCGGCACATCTCCTTAAGCTGCATTGCACCTTTGGCATTTTGAAGATATATTAGTATTCTAGAAAACTTCAGAGTTTTTAGATATTTGGACTAGAAACAAGACGAAAAGCTTCTTTGCAGTGAAATTTGTGACCTCAAGCACAATTCATTGAGTGCAAGTGTGTGCGTTTCTGTGCATGTGTTTAACAGGTGTGTGTGTTCATCTGTAGCGAATGTCCACTTCCCGTCCGTCTGAGCTTCATTCATCATCACGACACACTGATTCATGCCTTTCTATGAGCTCTTGAGTTCTAAGGTCTTCGTGTGCTGTGAACTCCCTCCCATTGTCTTCAACATGATGCTGAAACAACTGAGTTTGTGTGCGTGTGTGTGCGCGCGTGTGTGTGTGTGTGTGTGTGTGTGGTGTAGATAAGAAGTCTGGCTCACTGAGGTTACGTGACCCTCAATATGTTTACAAACACTGCACTCGACCCCAGTAAATCACTGTCAGTAAGAGTGCGCGCGCGCACGTGTGTGTGTGTGTGTGTGTATGAAAGAGGGAGGACAGGTGTAGCTGATGACCTTAAAAGAAATTCCCACAGGGGCAGATTCATGATCTGAAGATGCTGTTATGGTCAAATGTTTAGAAAGAAGTATTTTTGCTCACTCAAAATACATACAAATATAATATAATATAATATAATATAATATAATATAATATAATATAATATAATATAATATAATATAATATAATATATATAATAAAATATAATATAATATAATATAATATAATATAATATAATATAATATAATATAATATATATAATAAAATATAATATAATATAATATAATATAATATAATAAGCTGTTTTTATTGTATAATACACACTCACTGGCCACTTTATTAGGTACACCTTACAAGTACCAGGTTGCACCCTCTTTTGCCTTCAGAACTGCCTTTAATCCTTGGCTGCACATCCATGATGCGAATCCTCCGTTTCATTGTAGCCTCAGTTTCCTGTTCTTAGCTGACAGGAGTGGCACCCGGTGTGGTCTTCTGCTGCTGTAGCCCATCTGCCTCAAGGTTGTACGTGTTGTGCGTTCAGAGATGCTCTTCTGCATATCTCGGTTGTAACGAGTGGTTATTTGAGTTACTGTTGCCTTTCTATCAGCTCCAACCAGTTTGGCCATTCTCCTCTGACCTCTGTCATCAACAAGGCATTTGCTCCCACAGAACTGCCGCTCACTGGATATTTTCTCTTTTTCAGACCATTCTCTTTAAACACTAGAGAGGGTTGTGTGTGAAAATTCCTGTAGATCAGCAGTTTCAGAAATACTCAGACAAGCCCGTCTGGCACCAACAACCATGCCACGTTCAAAGTCACCTAAATCACCTTTCTTCCCCATTCTGATGCTCAGTTTGAACTGCAGCAGATCGTCTTGACCATGTCTACATGACTAAATACATTGAGTTGCTGCCATGTGATTGGCTGATTAGAATTTTGTGTTACAAGCAGTTGAACAGGTGTACCTAATAAAGTGGCCTGTGAGTGTAGATGGTTTTATGAAAAATATTAGTCTACATTTGTGCTTATGTCGAGTTTTGTTTCTTACATTAAATGGTTTCTTAGATTAATTAACTTATTAGTGCCTACCCATTAATTTCAAGTTTTGCAAGAATTCAGAATATATTTGGCGGTCATGGAGGAGTGGAGAGCAAGAGACTGATTCCTGTAGGACCCTATTGACAGATGAGTCTTCGTATTGATGCTGAAGGAACACCCTGTACACCAGCCGGTGACCTCTCCCACCTGCAGCTTCTCCACGATGGACGTCCAGCGTTCTCCAGCCTCCAGTGCTTAGACTGCAGCTCTGCACAAGAAGTTTGGCCAGAGGAGAAATGGTCCTGCCCAGCTGAGCCTGTTTTCTCTCAAGGTTTTTTCCTTCACTTTCATCAATTGGTGAAGTTTGTTCCTCGCAGCTGTCGCCGCTGGCTTGCATGGTTTGGGACTTTTGGAGCTGCGCAGCGATGGATTTCTCTTCAGTGTTTGGACTCTCAGCAGTGAAAATTAAACCTCACTGAACTGAGCTAAACTGAACTTCAACACTAAAAACTGGACTGACACAGTTTCAAGTTACTAGAACTTCAATGTTAAGCTGCTTTGCCACAATCTACATTGTAAAAGTGCTATACAAATAAAGATGAATTGAATTTGCAAATACAAAACACATTATACCAATTCCAAACCACATAAATCTTAATAACTACTATCAATCTTTATATTTAATACTTAAAAAGTGGCATGTTTTTTTAATAAGGATGACCAAAGGTGAAAAACAGCTATTATATTTCAATGTGCATAATTAATAAGAAGGTTAATATGGATAAAACAGTCCAAATAATAGATGCAATCAAAAGTGACAAATTATTAAATGTGCAAAAAAAAATTATTATAGGATGTTATACAAACCACAAAAATATTTGCATAATCTTTGGACAAAATAAAATAATCACATATTAATAATTATTGTTATTTATTTCATAATCACTTATTATTAATTATGAACTAAATTAATGGAATTAATTTACATTTTCTTCAATATGCTTGGGTAAAAATATTAGAATATACACTGTAAAAAATTATATGACCAATTATGCATATGACTGCATATGTTTTTAGTTCATCGTAACTTTTTAAACTAAGTTAATCATGTTCTAACTTAATTTTATAAGTTCCGCAAGCTGTTTTAAGTCAGTTTAACATAATATAAGTTCAATAGACTCATAAGGTTAATTTGATTCAGCTTAAAAATGTAAGGCAACCAGGATTTTTTTTACAGTGTGGACTTGCATGTTATTGATGGACACACAGTGCGAAGTGTGCTGTGCATATTGTGTTAATCAGAGTTTATTCTGCGATGTTTGCAGATAGTTTTAGTGGTCATAATGAAGTGTTTAGTGCTCATTTTGTGTGTGTTTTTAGCACTGTTGGCGATTGAATGAAGTGACGGGACAGTGTTGAGATTCCACAGAGGAAAAGGAGGAGGACAAATGAAAGAAAGCAGAGGTCAGAGGACAGAGAGACAGAGAAAGAGTTAATGCTGAGCTTCTTCACTTCTGTGAGCAGGAATTCAGCTGCTAATCACTGTTTAAACACACTTCAGCGCACACACATACATCAACACAATATCAGCCCTCACACACACTGATCTAATCCTGAGATCTCTAAATCAAGATCTGGGGGGGTATTCCAGAAAGCAGGTTGTGTGATTTACTCTGGTAAATTTAGGGATATGTAAGCGGATAAAATAAGCTATATATATATATATATATATATATATATATATATATATATATATATATATATATATATATATATATATATATATATATATATATATATATATATATATATATATATATATATATATATATATATATATACAGTTAAAGTCAGAAATATAGCTTAAAGGGGCTAATAATTTTGACCTTAAAATGGTTTTTAAAAAATTAAAAACTAATTTTATTCTAGATGAAATAAAACAAATAAGACTTTCTCCAGAAGAAAAAATATTATCAGACATACTGTGAAAATTTCCTTACTCTGTTAAACATAATTTCGAAAATATATAAAAAAAAAAAATAAAAATCAAAGGGCGGCAAATAATTTTGACTTCAACTGTATGTACATATTATATATATACATATATATATGTGTGTGTGTGTGTGTGTGTGTGTGTGTGTGTGTGTGTGTGTGTGTGTGTGTGTGTGTGTGTGTGTGTGTGTGATGTAAAGTATTGTAATATAATATAATATAATATAATATAATATAATATAATATTGTAAAGAATAAAATTATGCTTATTTATACTTTAATTTATTTGATACATTTTTTTTTTTGGTAAAAGCACAATTTATATTATATCACTTACATGATTTTATTATAGAACTATATCTCACTTTACATACAAGCATGATCCATCAAGCACAGACTTTGATTTTTAATATTCCATGTAATGTGTAATTAGCATCTATAGCCAACAATATAATTCTTGTTCACAATTAAGAAATATAAAACTTCTAAGTTCCAACAACTGACCCACCCTCAGGCCATGCCAAAATGTTTTATACATAATATAAGTTAAATTGACTCATAAGGTTATATTTCATTCATTTTCTTTTCAACTTATCCAGCATATGTTTTACACAGCGGATGCCCTTCCAGCTGCAACCCATCACTAAGAAACATCCATACACAATCATTCACACACACACTATGGACAATTTAGCTTCCCTTTTGTGTATGTGTGTGTGTGTGTGTGAGTGAGAGAGAGAGAGAGAGAGAGAGAGAGAGAGAGAGAGAGAGAAAATAAATGAGGGTGTGTGTGGACCAAATGACATCATTACGTCTATGGGAAGTCCCCATAAAACATGAAAATCCAATGTGTGTGTGTAAGAGACTGTGTCTTGTATTGTATGTATGTGTCTATAAGATGGAGTGTGTATGAGAGTGCATGTGTACATGTGTGTTTGTGTGTGTGTTTAAGAGACTGTGTATGTGTGTGTGATTATGTGATGGAGTGTGTATGAAAGTGTGTGTGTATGTGTGTGTGTTTAATAGACAGTGTTTGTGTCGTAAGTGTGTGTGTTTGTGCAAGTGAATGTATGTGTTAAGTTTGTGTGTGAGAGTGTTTGTGCTTATGTGTGTGCAAGTGGATGTATGTGTTGAGTGTGTGTATTTGAGAGAGTGTGTTTGTGTCTGTTTGTATGTAAGAGTGTGTTTGTGTAAGTGGATGTATGTCTTGAGTGTGTGTATTTGAGAGAGTGTGTTTGTGTCTGTCTGTGTGTAAGTGCGTGTGACTGTGTATGTGTGTGTACAGGGAAAGTACGCGTATGTGTGTGTACAGGGGCACCTGCAGGATTTTATTCCAAGGTACGCACAAATCCAACACCGCCCCGCCCCATCATCCCTTATTCCTATTTCAATCTCAAGAAACACTGATGCCTGCTGTCAAAGGCTACATTATTAAAGGGCATTCGTTACGACATCGATAGGATCAACTTATGTTTCCTTTTTAATAATAAGATATTTTCTATGAAATCTAAATGTATATTTTCCTGCCAGGGCTGCTTAAACACTTGCTGCGAGTTAGATGGAGAAAATGAAAGCACATCAGCACTGAGGAAAAATCAGATGCTCGTAATCTTTAAAACTCATTCACTTATTTTCTTTTCAGCTTAGTCCCTTTATTAATCTGGAGTCGCCACAGCGGAATGAACCGCCAACCTATCCAGCATATGTTTCACGCAGCGCATGAACACATCACATCATTCCAGCCGCAACACATCACTGGGAAACATCCATACACACTCATTCATACACATACACTACGGACAATTTAGCTTACCCAATTCACCAATACCGCATGTCTTTGGACTTGTGGGGGAAACCGGAGCACCCGGAGGAAACCCACGCCAACATGGGGAGAACATGCAAAATCCACACAGAAGTGCCAACTGACCCAGCTGGGGCTCAAACCAGCGACCTTCTTGCAGTGAGGCAATTGTGCTACCCACTGCGCCACCGTGCTGCCGATAAGGTTAATTTGATTCAGCTAAAACATTTAAGGCAACCAGGATTTTTTTACAGTGCAGGCACCATTAACTTAATATTTTATAACTCATCAAGACTTACAGTTTCAGTTAAAAATCTTCGATAATGTTATATCGAAGAAGAAAAAGTCACCTACAGTATACACATCTTGGTGGGTGAGTAATAGAAGCCATTTTTCATTTCTGGGTGAACTGGCCCTTTAAATGTGCCAATAATCTATGTTTTGCTTTTTTTTTATTTAGACAAACATTTTTCAAACAGTTTTCTGATTTTTTGAGAAGCAAATCTTTTTTAAATCTTCCTTTCTGTGATAACAGGAAATCGTCTTTCAACACGTTTTCTAGAAAAATCCCTGCTTTCGGAAAGGAACATTTAAAACAATGAGCAAGAGAAAAGAACAAAAAAAAACATGTCCATTGTGTTGATATTTCCAGCTCAGCTAAAGGCGGATCACTGTGGCACAAACTAAACATGAATGGGAAGATCAGGAAATGGCATCTCAGTTTCCTGTTTCTTCCAGAGGAAAATCTCTCTCTCTTCTATTTCTCTCTTTCCCCCTTTCTCGTCAGATAATGCCAAAACATTGCAGATAACATCAACAATGAATAAACTCATAAAGAAATTATTTAATACGTACAAGTCTTGTCGCTTATCCAAGTTTTAGGAACAACAAATAATAACTTGACTTCCAGTTGATAATTTGGTATTAGAAAAGGCTTATAGGAAAGGCAAAGGCCTCTAGATTACGCTTATTTTACCACAATAAAATATGATCATGTAATTTTTTGTAATTTGTAATTATTTAATTAGGACAGTAAAGTCTGATTCTGCTTAGACAAAACTCTTGTCACTTAACAGAAATAATGTTCAGTATAGAATATAAAGTCATGCTGCAGTGGAAAAAGAATGAATATTGTGTATGACTCCCATGAGCTTGGAGGACTGCATCCATACATCTCTGCAATGACTCAAATAACTTATTAATAAAGTCATCTGGAATGGCAAAGAAAGCGTTCTTGCAGGACTCCCAGAGTTCATCAAGATTCTTTGGATTCATTTTCAATGCCTCCTCCTTCATCTTACATGCTCAATAATGTTCATTTCTGGTGACTGGGCTGGCCAATCCTGGAGCACATTGACCTTCTCTGATTTCAGGAACCTTGATGGAGGCTGAAGTATGAGAAGGAGCGCTATCCTGCTGAACAATTTGCCCTCTCCTGTGGTTTGTAATGTAATGGGCAGCACAAATGTCTTGATACCTCAGGCTGTTGATGTTGCCATCCACTCTGCAGATCTCTCGCACCAAACTTGACTGATTGCTATGAGAATCTTGAGTCCATGCTGGTTCCAATAGGTCTTCTGCAGTATTTGTGATGATTGGGATCCAGTTCAACAAATGATTCATCAGAAAAATCGACCTTATGCCACTTTCCCAAATGAACAACTAGAAGTCAAGTTAATACTTGTTGCTCTTACAACTGAGATCGACAAGACGTACTGTACTTTTGCAGTGCTGTACAACCAGATCAGATTCTAGAACCAGACAGAACTGTTTATATATATATACATATATATATATATATACAAACATTTTGATAACTTTTTATTATTATTATTATTACGTATAACCTATTAATATATTAATATATTATATTATATTATTATTGTAATTTTAACTATCATTAATTATTATTTAATTTAGCTAGTCCATAGTTAAAATGCAATTTTAATTACATTTTTATTTCATTAGATTTAGTGCAGAGTTTGATGTTTGTTTGTAAAAGCAGAATTCTAGATTTACCTCAAATAAACATCATATTGTTGACACAAAACACACTACTAAACACATTACTTTTCCATCCCATAAATAGTCTGGCATCCATTCTGGGACGTCAGAACTATAAAGCCACATTTCTCTCCTTCCTGTGATGCGTCTTTGTGAACCTCAGCAGTATTTATGATGAGGTAATCTATGATGTCATACTGACCCAGACTGAAATCTGACCTGTAGAGCTGATGTAAAGCGCAGTGTTTTCTTTCCCTGAAGCAGTGTAAATCAGTGTAAAGTCTGCTGACTGACCTCCAGCTACAAACAGGAGAGAGAGAGAGAGAGAGAGAGAGAGAGAGAGAGAGAGAGAGAGAGAGAGAGAGAGAGAGAGAGAGAGAGAGAGAGAGAGAGAGAGAGAGAGAGAGAGAAAGCCTTGAACGCATGTGTCCTTACAATCAGCCACTTCAGCTCTGGTCAACAATCAAACGATGGTTTAGGTTTAAAGAGTAACTTTTGACTTCCACAAAAAGCTTTACAAAGTACAGGTGACGTGAGGGTCAAACATGTGGAAGTGAGGAGAAAAGAAAAATGAGAAGTAGAGAGAAAAAAGGGCGACTGAAAACGTTAAGGGTTTACTAAAGGCTAATGCTGATGATGGAAAAAAAAATCTGATTAAAATTTTAACCATTATGTCGATACTTTGCATATGATAAAAATATAAATGAAGGTTTTTAATAATGTAAAAGTTTTCCAAGTGTATTTCAAAAATATATTTTTATCAAATCAGTTTTTATTATTTACTAATTTCTGATTTCTAGACACTATTCTTAGCCTATTTGGTGTCCAAAATGTCTAAAGCATAAATAAAAAACAAAACAAACATACATGTTAGCTATTTAATAACGCATATTTTATTGTTTACTGTTACACATTTATATTTAGACTGTTTAAATATATTTGAACCAGAATTATTTTCAACCTTACTTTGCAACGCGGGAGATGAGTTTTTTCTGCGAATGTGCAGACTTCCGGTTTATTAACCATACAAATTAAACCAGTGACTTTAAGATTATGAAAATGACTTTAATTTGACAACAAACAGCGGTTTGCAACCTTAAGCGTCATAAAGCGTCGTAAAAACGTTTTTTTTTTAGAAATAAAAACAAACGAAAGTAATTCAACGGGTTGCACATTCGCGTAAAACATTGACAAATTCCATATATGTATATAATACAGATCAGTATCTGTGAGACTACCAATATTAAATGAGAATTGGTCTCCCTCTGCTGGTTGTCACGAGCATCACTGCGGATTTTCAGGATTATTGAGGATCATTTTACATAATGCTCTTTTGAATAAATTATACAGGAAATATGAAAATAGAAAGAACGTGTGGTAATGTTTGGGTGATATGTTTAATTTGGATCTTGATATAAGATTATTAATAAATTATATGGAAAATCTTTTTGTTTAAAAGTTTGTGGATTGTAGCCTAATTAATAATTAAAGATGATAATGAAAATGCATTGGAGAATTATTATATATATTTTTTTTCAAATTTCATTTTTAGAGATTTTTTTTTAAGTTTGTCACTCTGCTAATTAAAAAAAAAAATACATTTTCTTTTAAAATATATTCTTTTTATCTGTTTTTTTTTTAAAAAAAAACCTTTTGCATAATTAATACAGGACATATAAAAATAGAAAGAACGTGTGATAATGTTTGGGTGATATGTTTAATTTGGATCTTAAAATAAGATTATTAATAAATTATATGGAAAATTTGTTCAAAAGTTTGTGGATTAATTATTGAAGAAGATAATAAAAAATTACATTGGAGCAGGCATATTAAATAAATAATTAGAGAGAAGTGATTCCTTATTTAGTCTTTGTCACTTCGCTGAATAAAAAAAGTACAATTTTCTTTAAAATATATATGTTTATGTATATTTGCCCTTTAATTATGTCCGGTTAATAATTTGTAGCCTATTACGAAAATAATACGAGTTGAACCTAATGATCCTATGTATAGTTTACTTAATAATTAATTGTGTTTCAATATAATCAAACAGAAGGAATGTTTTGCTTGGTCTTTGTCACACTGCAAATAAAATAAACTACTATTATTTTTACCTTTTATTCTATTTTTATGAATAAATTACCTTTCTATTATTCATTCATTCATTTTCACTCGGCTTAGTCCCTTTATTCATCAGGGGTCACCACAGCGGAATGAAACGCCAACTTATCCAGCATATTTTACACAGCAGATGCCCAACCCAGTGATGGGAAACACCTATTCATACTCATACACTGCGGCCACTTTAGTTTACTCTATTTACCTATCCCACATGTCTTTGGACTGTGGGGGAAACGGGAGCACCCGGAGGAAACCCACGCGAACGGACTTGAACCAGCAACTATCTACATATTACAAAACAGTATTATTCTAACCCGGACTTAGTTTTCTATATTTAATTATTTGCATCACAAAATAAGATCATTATCAAACAACGCACATTTTACAACAAAAAGAGTTTCTTGTGTTTGGTCTTCGTCACGCTGCTGTCATGTGACGGTCATGTGACTCAGCTCCAGCTCACTTCCGACTCTGCGTGGAAGAGGAAAAAAGTTGCACGTCAGGAGTAGAAAAAAGTTTTTAAAAAGCCTAAGCACATTATCAGAGGATAAACGAGGTCTGTGATCGGGGTAAATGCTCGGGATGTCCGCCAACAATGTGTCCTATAATGACCAGGGAGGCTCGGTGGAGTCCGGGGTGGACGCGGCGCAGGAGAACAGCAACATCCCGGCGAGCATCAGCGGAGGAGCGGCCGCTTTCAGCCTCTTCAGCGCTGACTACAAGAAGTAAGAAACACACACTCATATCCATGTAGTAATCATAATACAGGCCCGTAGCCAGCCTATTGAAAGGGGTGGTTCTTTTTTTCTCAAACAGTGGACCTTCTTGCAGTCATTCACCTAATTTTGTAGTCAGTTATGAGGTTTAAATGCTGCATTTTATTGACATTTAAGTCCTAATCTTTGCTGAATTAGCTTGTTGGATGGTGATCATAACGACACTTTTTGATGTACCATAAATATTTCCTACAATTTTGTTAAAGATTGAGGTAAAGTTGGTTTTATATTCACACATTCGTTCAGAGACAACTTGTGACATGTTCCCTATATTGTTTACCATGATACTTTTGAGTATTGGGTCTGAAATGACATGCAAGTATGACATTAAAACAACGTTATCGCTGTTTAATCGACTGTGAACAGTGTTGTAATTTAATAGTCATTGGGTGCTAATATGATTTCATTATTCAGAATTTCCAAAGAATACTTTCATAAAATTATATTTGGAAGGTGAAAGTCCAAATGTGTGAATATAACACCAACTTTAACACAGTGCCTATCGAAATGGGTGGTTTGGTTACCTTAATCGATTTGAGTTGGGACAACATGAAGGAATTGTGTAGAACACGGCATTTTTAGCAGTGTAAGCACAATAGTAACACATTTCTGTCTCAGATACTTTAAGTTAAACAAATCTTTTATTTTGACAAGTTGCTGTGCAGATATATCTATTTTTTTTATTCGCACATGAAATAATGGTATTTCACACATGAGATTGTTTGTTTGTATGCTTTATGATGGTAAATTGATGTGAGATGACTGTCTAATCAGTTGTCGACAAGAAGTTCATGCGTTCATATTTTTATAACTACGACGACAGATGCTGAAAACACCACAAGCATCACTCGTGCTTGAGTCTGTGTACTGTATTAGGCAACACCAAACCACATGCAGAGGTCAGATATAAATAGTCTTTATGTGATTTAATATTCACAGACACTAGAGCACATCAGGATTTGTTTAGATGTACAGCTCTAGTGTTGATTAATTTCTTCAGGTAATACAACTTCTGTAGTTTTTATGACTGGATTCTGTAGGTCTCTCCATATTCTTCACTTCTAAGTGCCCTCGTTTAAGGTTTTAGGCATATGTACTTCATTTGCAAGGTGAACTGGCTTAGTAATATTTACATGGAGAGCAGATTAGAGTTATCGTCACTTCAGAGTCAGTGTGCAAATTGCTGTTCATTTTAGGGGGGGGATGTATCATTGATGCAAAAGGTTATATCACAGAAATATTGTTATGTCTATGGTTTTGAAAACTTGATTTATTTATCAATTTTTAACGCTTGTGCACTGTTCAAATTTACTACACTTTATGTTTGGCATGAAAACATCCACTAAATTAAACTGCTTTAAAAATACATCTGATAATTTTTTTTTTCATAAATCTGTTAGCATCAACATTGTCTTTGATGCATTGTTAGTTTTTGTGCAGCATAAGATAATTTTTTTAATCCCTATTTTTCTGTTGGTGGCTGTTTTTGCCCCATTGACTTCCATTATAAGCAAATTTTTTTAATTTCAAAGCTATGACATCATATAGTTGTTGGTGGTTTTACCTGTTGGGAGGAGGTGCAATTTGTAATTTACTGTTGGTCATCAGTTGGCACCATTAACCCTTTAGATAGACCTGTGCAAAAAAAGCTTAGTTTTAATTTTATATGTAGTTTAACAGCTAATTAAAGTGTGTGTATGTGTATGAGTGACCTTTGTGCACTTACCTTGATGCGTCTGAAGAAAATCAAAATATGCAACTCAGCTTTTAGAACTAGAGTTTATATTCACTGCCCGAGCCCAAGCCCATACTTGACCCGACCTGCGGGCTGGATCGAGCCAATATTTCCTTCCCCTTCTTCGGGCCGGGCCATGATCAAGCATTTTTTTTTCAGTAATTACTTTATTAGGTGGAAAGCTAAGCCATAATTAGAAATATTATACAAATATTTTAGCAGAGTCTGCCTAAACAAGACATCCGTGGGTCTACAAAGTTACACAGTAGCCAGAGTGTGTCATGCACAGCAGCGCTCTAGCTCCTGCAACAACGTCTCCTCCACTGGCAAAAATAGACCCAGCGCCAAAATGATCGTGGCATTGCTGCTTCAGCTCCGCTCACACTCCGCACTGACGTGCTGCTTATGTGTGTGGTATGAAAGCTCTAATATTTATCCGTTAACATGGACGCGCTGTGTAAGAGGCGTAAAAACAGGGACTTATAGGATGAGCAGACGCATGTCAAGAAGCAGGCTTCCCATGGCAGAAAGGATGATAGTCAGCGTTCTATGTCTTTTGTTATGATCCATTCTCAATAAACAAACAAGTGTACAAGCTTTATCCTTGTTACAATATTAATTAAGATCATTCTAAACAGTTTTCTGTAGTTCAAACAACTCAAAATTGTAGTTGTCTGTTATGTTACGACCCTTGTCTAGGGTCAAGGCCGCAACATAAAAGAACACCCGACAAATAAAATTCACTTTTAATAACCCCTTTGTGTAGGGTCTCTTTATTTGTCTTTTCTTTTTTTTTTATGACCAAGAAAAACGTGAAGCCAAATACTTCGGGGTGAACCCACAGAAAAATAATAAACCAAAAATACACTAAACACCCAAAAACTAAACTCCCAAATGAAACTTACTACACCTAATAAAATAACAGAAATAAAAATACAAAATCTACACCTCCCTGACTAACAAAAAACAGGTGAAAATATTTACAAAAAAGAAAAGTGGCGTCCAACCCCTACTGCCTCTTACCGTGTACTATTTACAATATTAACAATCAACAAACACACAAACCAAAACAAAATAATTGGAAGGGGGAACACAGATTGGTATACAACACCAAGTCAAAACTAGTACAACAGCACGGGAAACGCAATCAACGAAATCCCCCGCCCCACGCCCATTGTTTCCTTTTATAGGACGCCCTGGGTAACCTCCTCCAATCCCAGGGCACGTCACCTGCGTAGTTTGGGCGGGGCCTGCAGTTGGAGAGAGAGAGAGCCAAACAAACGCACCTGCTAACGCAACAGTTATAATGGCCCACGTATTAAAAATAGTCGGGTTTAAATCGGGATCATAATTAGAGTTAATGTGTCGGACCGGGTCGGGCTCGTACACAAGGTGCACGGGCTTGGGTAGGGTCAGGTTTCATGTTTTGGGCTCGATCTAAGCTCTACTCAGAACTACATGGAGTGAACAAAACAAAGACTGTACTTATGGACTGGCTGCCTTTCACCCTAGACTGGATGAAAACATCTCCAACTGTACATAAGAGTTAACTAATTTTAAACAGTTGCTTTATATATTTGTTTAGTTGTTGTTGAATGAATTCTCTTCTGCTCACTATGGCTGCATTTATTTTGAATTTACTATTATTATATAGATACAGTGAAAACCATAATATTACGAGACATATTTAATTCAATTTAAAATGGTTTGTTTTCTGTATTAATATATTGTAAATCATTTCTGTGATGCAAAGCTGAAAATTTGGCTTAATTACATAATTATTAAAATGACTACATTATCAGCGTCACATGATGCTACAGAAATATTTCTAATAGATGTTGTGAGAAAGAAAAGAAATAATAAAATGTATATGTGTAAACTTGAAGTCCAAATTATTAGCCAATGATTGTTTCTTTTGTCTTCCTTATGGTGACAGAGCATAATATCATTCTTGCAATATAGTAGTATTCAGCTTGCAATTTAAAGGGGTTAATTGGGTTATCAAGGTTAACTAAGTAGATTTGGATAATTAGCCAAGTTATTATATAACAGCAGTATGTTCTGTAGATAATACAAAAAAATCTTAAGGGGGCAAATAGTATTGACCTTAAAATAGTTTAAAAAAATAAAAACTTATTCAAGTCAAACTAAAGTAAATAAGACTTTCTGCAGAACAAACAGATATTATAGGAAATATTATTAAAGTTTCCTTGAGGAAATGACTGTGTTAATACTCTAAAACATCACTGAATCAAAATTTCTCTGAAGGGCTAATAATTAACGTTTTAAATGATGAGTTTTGCATTGTTTGGCCAACTCCTGCATTTGGCTGTTTCCTCCAGCAGAGGTCAGTGTGTTTGTAATATCACATCTTGTGGACAGAGATTATGGTAATGAAGTTAGCCCTGTTTTTATATACAGTACTATGAGGTGTGTAACAAGGTTCTGGAATTCATAGGACTGATGTAAATCTATTGTACCTACTATATTTGTTCACCTGACTTCAATGTGTATCTTTTAAAGACAGTTATGATGTGAAACCCACAACATGTCCTCATCTGATGGGATCTAATACCTCCGTTTAGTTTGGAGGGATCTGTTCCAATCATACTAAACGACAGATTTCCTGCAGACAGGAAGACGGGTGCTGTTTCCTACATTAATGACTCTGTTAATTGTTCATCTAATGGGATTTACGAGATCCGAGTCATTTATTATGCCTCAAAAGGAGTTCATTGCTGGTTAATCCTTTCTAATACTCTGGTATTGTATGGATTTCTTACTTTTTTGCTTCCTGATTTGGAGATCATGGTTTTCTGTTGGTTGGATGGTTTGTGTGTGTTGCTGGTATGTTGAGGACGGTTAATGTTATTTAGGCTTAACTGAATTGGCACTCTCACATGACTGCAAGCAGAAGACTGAACTCATGAGGAAAGGGAAAAGCCTTAAGACTGAGACGCAGTGCTGTGAGCACACGCATTTAAAGGGACAGTGCATTCAAAAATAATTTTAAGTAGAATTTGTGTCAAGTCTGTATAGCTGTCTGTTTTCTGAAGAATTAAATGAAAATTATATTAGAGTATAATGTGACTTTATAGATATTTATTGTTGCCTAGTTTCCGAGCTGGGTTTTATTCAGGTGGTGCATAATATAATATTGTGCTGCTACAGTAAAGTTCCTTGATTATTACGCCAGAATGAGAATGATGATTATTCTTAGCCAAATCAGCCTAGAAAATAGCAACTTTTCATTTTCAGTCTTAGTAAACAATGTAGCTACAGAAGAGTCAAACTTTAAATAGGTAAATAAGTAAACTCTTTTTATTATTTTTTAGCAAGATGCTAATGGTCTAATCTGATTCAATGATTTATGCTAAGCTAAAAGTGCTCCTGCCAGACTTGGAGATCGGCTAAATTGGATTCATTCATTCATTCATTTTATTTTCAACTTAGTCCCTTTATTAATCTGGGGTCGCCATGCCCTTCCTGCTGCAACCCATGCCTTTCCAGATGCCCTTCCAGCTGCAACCCATCACTGTGAAACATTCCATACACTCCCATTCACACACATGCACAATGGACAATTTAGCTTACCCAATTCACCCTGCATGTCTTTGGACTTGTGGGGAATCCGGAGCACCCAGAGGAAACCCACGCAAACACAAGGAGAACATGCAGACTCCACACAGAAGTGCCAACTGACCCAGCCGGGGCTCGAACCAGCGACCTTCTTGTAGTGAGGCGCTTGTGTTACCCACTGCGCCACCGTGTCGCCTTAATTGGATTCAAAAATTGTAAAAATATGGCATCCAAGAGAGCTCGACAAACTGCAACTTACAGTAAGAAAACACATGGAAATTATGAACACATCTTCACCAGTTTGACAGAACAAGTCTTGCAAACTCTCGTAATGCAAACAAAAATAGAAAACTCGCCTGAAATACACATGCATATTATGAAACACTCTACAAATCTTCTCAAAGTGATGAACCTGGCTGGGATTTGCTTATTGGGCAGTGAAGTTTGTATTATCATGCAAGTTATGTATTATTTTAACATCCTGATCAAAAGATTTCTTTGTCTTTTGCATAGTATTAGCCTAAATAAACTGACCATTAACTGTGAAATGTTGTTTTAATACTATGTTAATTCAAGTTACTCAGAAAAACTATTTTGAACAAACTAGTAAAATTTTCTATAGGTTTTGCTAGGATGAGTGACATACATATTTTTTTAAATCGCTGAATTAATAAATAATCTTAAGGTGATGCTCAAACTAAACCCTGGATGATACTAACAGTAGTTCCATCACTAATAAAATTGATTCAGGTAGAGCAGTCATTGAGTCTGTAGTTTACAAAAGGAAGGATTTTTTTTATCCGATTGTTGCTTAATTTGTTGTTGTTTTTTGTCTCGTTCACATAAGATGCTATTAAAGGGATAGTTCACCCCAAAATGAAAATTTACTCACTATTTACTCTCCCTCAGGTGGTTTCAAACATTTATGAGTTTCTTTATTCTGTTGAATGCTAAACAATACATTTTGGAGAAAGATGAACACCTGTCCGACTTGACTTCCGTAGTTGTAAAAACAAAGATTTCTAGCATGTTTCCGAATACCTTTTTTGTGGTTGACAGAACAAAACTCATAAAGGTTTGTAAATGATAACAGAATATTCATTTTTGGGTGAACTATCTCTTTACGTGCCTAGGAGAGACTTTATTGCATTGCACTAAATTATATTAAGGCAATAACATTAAGTTAGCACACACACACACGATTTTAATCCAGGATTTCTACGATTCAGCCAAATAAATTAGAAATTTCAGGAGAGAAGCATAAATGAAACAGTACAAGTCTTTGCATTGTTCTATGTAGGCAGCTCAGCAATGTCATATAGTGTATTTATAAGGTATAATTCACCCCAAAAATGTCATTTCTGTCTAAATGCACTGTAATGATGTATTCGTGGTTGTGAAATCTCAGGTGAGCTGACCGTGAGCTGTGTTTTACCTCAGAGAGGATGCGTGCTGCTTAGAATTATGCCTACTTTAGTGAACAGAACCTGTATAGGCTGTGAATAATAGCTAATAAAGTTGTAAATGACATTTAGTTTGTTGCACAGAGCGATCGTTTGGGAGCCGCGCAGGAAGTATGATTTACATGTATGTTTTTTTTTTTCTGTAATTGATGACATGCCATGACATGAGCGCACTCGGCAGTAAAGGTGAAACCGAAAGTGCGCATGCCCTTACGTCATTTAAATGATCATATCACATTTAGAACAAGCATTTGATATGTTTTTTCTTTCATAGCGAACACAAAGTGTTGTGCATGAGAATAAACGTGCAAGAGTGTCAGTATAACTACTCTAGCCTATATAACTAGCCTGTAAATAATGCAGGAGGGAATCTAATAATAATAATGAATAAATATTTCATTTTACTAGTGAATAAAATGGTCTTATAATGTTGTCATATATGTCACAAACATAATAATTCAACTTTTAATAACTTTAAAGCATTTAACCACCAGAAGACCTTCACATAGACCTAATATTAATATTGTGGTTTTGTTTGAAACGTTTATTTTACATTGTGATCTTGAATTTAGCCAGAATTGTGCAGCCCTAATATATACATTCCCACCAAATAACAACATGCAGTGACATTAATGCAAATAATAACAAGAATCCCTCAGATTATTACGTGCATCAGAAGGATTTTTGGTCAATTTATACATAAAGAACATACAGAAACCCACATCGTACAAACAGTTGAAAGCCGTCTCAAAAGCCTAGTCAAAAAGTCTGGATATGTTTGCAAAATAACCTGTTTCTGGCGCCTGTTCTCTGTTTGAATTTGACATTTGTTTAAGACTTGTTATATACTGTTGCCTTGGTTAGCAGGAAGACAGTTCACATTATCAGGGTAAGCAGACCTGCAGGGAACAACAAACACGTGTAGAACACGCTTGTGTGGTCATGATGAAAGACTCTGGCTGAAGATAAGAGCCTCTATGTTTCCTTAAAAGGGAGGCGACCACAGACACAAAGAATCACCACAGTTGGATTGGATACGCTTAGACGGTTCAGCTGTCTGGAACTCTCTCCAGCCTTACTTTTGTGACTTTAGTGGGTTTCATTTCCATTTTACTTGGTCTACGATCTCCAGTTTTGCAGTTTTGACTTCATTGGACTACTTTTCAAATTAAGTTTGGTCACAACCAACACTCATTCTTGGATGTTCTGGATCTTCTAACTGTATTTATGGTTGAGCGTTTCTGAAGCCTTCAAAGATGAAGAACACTTTAGAGCCTTGCTTATTTTAGTTTTTGCTAATTTTTGGCTACAGGCTGCAGTTGGCACTTGCAGGGATGCAACATGAATGCTTTGGTTCTTCTAATGGTCAACACTGAGCTGTTTGGTTAAGCGTTTATAATTGTTGCTCTGACCCTAATGGACTTCCTCTCCATTTTACCCACTTACAAATTGGCTGCAAGCTGCAACCGGCACTTAAAGGGATACAGCTTTCATGCTCTGGATATTCTGAGGTTGAGCTTCTCTGCTTGAGTGTTGTTGTGTGGTTTTAGACTCCATGAACTGTGTCCAACCTTGTTTATTTTGTTATTTTTCTGAATTTAAATACAAGTCGCAGCTGGCTTCAAAGGACACAACTTTCAAACACTGGATCCTATAAAATTGATCATATCTGCATATCTAGTTGAGTGTTTTTGATGGTTTAAGACACCAGGATGCTCCTCAGTCTTGTTATTTGAACCCTAATGGATATCCTTTCCGTTTAACTGAATTTGTCTACAAGTCACGCAACTTGCAAGATCAGCTTCTTCTGAGATGCTTGAGTTTTTGGTGGTTTCAGACATCGGGAACATTCTCTAGCCTTGCGTTTTAACTTCAATGGACTTTTTTCCCCCTTCTTCCCACTTCAGGAAGTCTTTTGAGGGGAGTTTTTGAGGTTGAGCATGTCTATAGGAGCATGCTGATGGTTTTCAGGAAATTAAAAATACTCTGAATCGTTGATGTGTTGACCTTTTTGACATATTTCCAACCACTAGTCACTAAAACGTGTTACTTGCAAGCTCTGTATCGTTCCTCGATCCAGTTGGAACCTCTTTCAACCAATCACATTCTAACCGAACCAAAATGTAAGCATATTTTTGGAAAAAACAGCCAGATCTCGTAAGTACTTACCTCATGGTTGGAAGTGGAGGGAATGAAGCCTTTAGTCCATGATTAGAGTAAACCACTGTCTTGTTATTTGAACTTGGATTTGGCTACACGTTGCGTAACTTGCAAGATCTACTGCTTCTGAGATGGTTGAGAATTTATGGTAGTTTAAGACATCGTGAGCTCTGGACTTCTTTCACCTTTGGGAAGTAGTATCTCAAAAGCTCAGATTTTTTTGAGGTTGAGAATCTCTATTGGAGCATGTTGATGGTTTTCAGCAAATTAGGAATACTCCGAGATGTTGATGATTGTTGACCATTTTCCAACTACTAGTTACTAAAACGGGTTACTTGCAAGCTCTGGATTGTTTCTCGATCCAGTCGGGACCTCATTCAACCAATCAAATTCTAACAGAGAACCAAAGAGTAAACATATATCTGAAAAACAGCCTGATCTCGGAAGTGCTTACCTCATGATTGGAAGTGGAGGGAATAAAGCCTTCAGTCCATGATAAGAGTGAGCCACTGTCTTGTTATTTAAACTTGGATAATCCTAATGGATATCCTTTCTGTTTCACAAAATTTGGCTACACGTTGCGTAACTTGCAAGATCTACTGCTTCTGAGATGGTTGAGAGTTTAGGGTGGTTTCAGACACTGGGAACACTCTCTAGCCTTGTGTTTTGACTTCAATGGGCTTATTTTCCCCTTCCCATTATGGGAAGTATTTTGAGGGGAGTCTTTTGAAGTTGAGCATCTCTATAGGAGCATGTTGATGGTTTTCAGGAAATTACAAATACTCAGAATTGTTGATGTGTTGACCATTTTCCAACTACTAGTCACTAAAACAGGTTGGGACCTCTTTTAACCAATCATATTCCAACAGAGAACCAAAAAGTAAGCATATATCTGAAAACAGCCAGATCTCGGAAGTTCTTACCTCATGGTTGGAAGTAATGGGATAGAAGCCTTCAGTCCATGATAAGAGTGAACCACTGTCTTGTTATTTTAAATTGAATGGATATCCTTTCCGTTTGACTAAATTTGCCTACAAGTCGCGCGGATTGTAACATCTGCTTCTTCTGAGAAAGTTCAGAGTTTATGGTGGTTTCAGACATTGGGAATCTCTCTAGCTTTCTTTTTTGGTCTTCAATAGACTTATTTTTTCATTATTCCCACTTTGGGAAGAAGTATCTCAAAAGCTCTTTTGAGGTTGAGAATTTCTATAGAACCATGTTGATGATTTTCAGGAAATTAGAAATACTCTGAATTGTTGGGATTTGTTGACCATTTTACAACTACTAATCACTAAAACGGGCTACTTGCAAGCTCTGGATCATTCCTTAATATAGTTGAGATCACTTTCAACCAATCATATTCTTAGAGAGAATCAAAAGTAAGCATATTTTTTGAAAAACAAGCAGATCTCGGAAGAACATGGATGAAATGAAGGCTTCGGTCTATGATAAGAGTGAACCACTGTAACCTCGCTGCTCTCTCAGTGCTCATGGATCTAATTGATGGTCACACTGGATGGTTGTGCGACTGCTGCACGTGGCTATTAACCAGATGATTGAGTCAGGCTGGAGGATAGAGCTGTTTTGTCCCTCTCTGGTCCTCTTGACGGCAATAGTGGAAAAAGACCGGCAGACATTCACTTTCATTCCCTGTCAAAGTTACTCTTGGCTATTGCTACTAGGACGTTATTTTTTGGGGTTAATGGATATCATAATCAGATTTTTTTTAAATGACTGAAGCCTCAGGAAGCTCTTTGTGATGGACAGATGAACTACACCTCCGACGCTTTGAGCTTTGTATTTTTTTGTATTTTTGTACACATTTAAAATGAATGGAGGTTTGGGAAACCTGCGTTTGGAGGCCGTTGGAGCAATGCGCACTGCTCTTGTCTCTGCCGAAAACCTTCAGCTCAGTTTGAAATCTGACCTGAGCTCTGAGGAACAGGCTCTGACCAACAACCACACCAGCGGGAATGAGGAGAAGCCAAGGAGAGGGTATGAAAGATGCTCACAAAAGCCAAGGAAATCCACTTTTTCTGGCAATAAAAGTCTTGTTTTCAGGCACAGTAAGATTTAATCACTTTGAAACGAGGATTTAGACACAGATCTAGTGGTTTTCTACTTGAGCATTTTGGCATTTAAAGTGATTTATATTATATATTATTATTATATATATAAAGAAGATATATTATTTGAGTTTATCACCAGAACTGTACAACTTTTTCATGTTAATAAAAAAAAAAAAAAAACTGGATCGGATCGGTTCTAAAAAATGGTATCGGTTCATCCCTACTCTGTTTTTCCATTTGCTATTTGCCTTCAATGATTTGATTTGATTGATTCATTTAATTTTATTGATTATTTGATTGAATCGTTGATTGATTGATTGATTGACTGATCCATTCATTAATTTCATTCATTCATTCATTCGGCATTTAAAGTAATTTATTTCTATCGTCTTTATTTCATTCAATAATTTGATTGATTCATTCGATTTGATTAATTGATTGATTTGACTTGAATCATTGATTGATTTTGATTTGATGGATTGATTAGATTGACTGATTCATTCATTCATTCATTCATTTGAAATTAAAAGTAATTTCTTTCTGTCTTACCATTTGCTATTTCATTAAATAATTTGATTGATTGATTGATTCATATAATTTGATTTGAATCTTTGATTGATTGATTCGTTCATTTATTCATTCATTCATTTGAAATTAAAAGTAATTTCTTTCTGTCTTACCATTTGCTATTTCATTAAATAATTTGATTGATTGATTGATTTGATTTCATTCATTCTTACATTCATTCATTCATTCAATTATTCATTCATTCATTCATTCATTCATTCATACATTTGACATTAAAAGTCATTTCTTTCTGTCCATCTTTCCATTTGCTATTTCATTCAATGATTATATTTGATTGATTCATTGATTCATTCAGTCAGCATTTAATGTAATTTTTTTCTCTCAGTCTTTCCATTTGCTATTTCCTCCAATGATTTGATTGATTGATTCATTCATTCATTTGATTGTTTGGCTGATTAAACCATTGATTGATTCATTCATTCATTCATTTGGCATTTTAAGTAATTTTTTTCTGTCAGTCTTTCTCTTTGCTATTTACTCAAATGATTTGATTGATTGATTGATTCCTTTCATTTAATTTAAAACTTGCATAGAAGTATGAGCTTCCTTATGTGTCAGTTTATGTTGTGTATATATTACAGTATCTACTGTATGTAATATGATGGCAAACCGTTGTGCAGACAGAGGAATGAGCAGAATCTGCAAAGTAATCTAATATGTCTTCAATTGTCTTCCATCAGCAGGATTCTTCCCGAGTTTAATGTTGTTGTAGGCCAGGGCTTGCAAAAGGATTTAAAGTGAATAGTTCAATAAACAGAGAAAACATTTCTGTACTCATTGTCCTCTGATTTTGGTCACATGGCATGCATGAAATGTAATATCTGAAATTGAATATAAATTAATATACAGTAGTCAACGTTTGATCCAAACCGTTCATCAACAGTGTTGTCCTAAATCTATTCAACAACACTCCTTTTTGTCCTAGAACAAAAATTTTAAATACATTTTCTTTATTATTCATTAATAATTAATACAACAAATATAATATTTAAATGATATTTGCATTAAATTTATATAAGTGTTTCATATTATTGTAACATAGTGATCATGTTATTGTAATATTATACTGGTGAAACATTTTATTTATTTATTTATTTAGTTTATTTGTTGACCAAAATAATACAACTGTAAATTGCTTGCAGATATTTGAACTGATCCTGGTTATTTTCAACACTATTATAATGGCATATTGAAAGCTTTTCCACCATGATTTTCTGTAATGCCGGAATCCTCTTGTTTCTCTACAGGAATGAAGATCTGAAGGAGATGCTGGAAAGCAACAAAGAGTCTTTAAAGCTGGAGGCCATGAAGAGGGTTGTGGGGGTACGTCATATTGTCTATCTCTGATTATACTGCATGACTGTGTTCATCAGTCAACATCTGTCTCATTCACATCTTCATCTCTCTATCAGCTCATTGCCAATGGAAAGAATGCATCCGAGCTTTTTCCAGCTGTGGTGAAGAATGTTGCAAGCAAAAACATTGAGGTAAGAACAGAAATCATGGCCAAAAACGGCACACAAGTTTTTTTCTTATCTCTGTTCAGAACTTGCATTCAATAATAATGTAATAGTTTATAATGAGTTTATGCTGTTTATAGTGATGAGTTTATGCTGAAAAGTGTGTAAATGGAGTGTTAACAGTCAGACACACTGTTCAGACACAAACGAATGACTGAAAACATCACATACCTGCATTCTGCATTCATGTTTATATTTGACTTATTCTATGATGTTTTCAGTATTAATTGCAGAAATTTTACACATCTGGTTAATACGTATGCACAGTTTTCAGGGATGCACCGAAGTGAAAATTCTGAATGCACTTGCCCCAAAACTGAAAATGCTTTAAATAATTATTAACAATTCTTATGTAATTTTGTAAGACTTTTTAAATGTAACTCAATCATTTTTCATTCATTGCATTCGTCATTCCATACTTGCGTGGCTTTTTGATTTTGATATTAAATGCAAAAATTTTTCAGATCAGGTTGATGCATCCGCCCAGTTTTTAGGGATGCACTGACATGAAAATTCTGGATGCATTTGGCCGAAAACTGAAAACGCTTTGAAATAATTATTAATAATTCATAAGTAATTTTGTAATACTTTTTGAATGTAACTCAATAATTCTGCATTCATTGCATTCATCATTTCATACTTGTATAATGCTATGATTTCGACATTAAATGCAAAGATTTTACACATCAGATTTATGCGTTTGCTCAGTTTTTAGGGATGCGCTGAAGTGAAAATTCTGGATGGATTTGGCCAGAAACCGAAACCAAAAATGCTTTAATATAATTATTAATAATTCTTAAATCATGTTGTAAGACTTTTTAAATGTAACTCAACTTTAAATTATACTGATTTTAAAAGCAAAAGTCAATAAAATAATATTAATTAATAATAATGACAGTAAAATGTATTAACACCGAACGTGTGAAGCAATGCCATGACAGCACAGTATCGCTATTGCAAGCAGAAGGAAAAGTATACTACATAGAATTGTTCTTTAATTAGCTTGCATGCACTAGCTAGTTCACAGTAGACTCCACTGCTCTATTGCTTTGGTCTGCAAGGCAACAAACCACTTTGCTAGGTGCAAGCCATTGAAATGAATGGGTTTCATCTCGCAGAGCTTTCTGCATCCGGTGTTAAAGCCACAGAGACTACGGCTGGAGGGAGTGCGAAATTAGCTAGCCAGTTGACAGTGTGCTCCACTGCTCTAGTACTTTAGTCTGCAAGGCAACAAACCACTTTGCTTGCTGCAAGCCATTTAAATGAATGGGTTTCATCATGCAGAGCTTTCCGCATCCGGTGTTAAAGCCACAGAGACTACGGCTGGAGAGAGTGTAAAATTAGTGATCTGAACACTGCTGCACAGTGCGATGCAGCATAGCCTATTTTGGCTCATATTTTGGGCAATTTTTAATTTTCAGCCAAAAATTAATCGTTTTCTGCGTCCAAATATTTGGTGCATCATTAGCCGTTTTTACAGTAACTCCTGCAAAGAGGATTACTTGGTGTTTTATATCTGAATTGTCCGATGAAAGAAAGATGGGCTGGGGTGCTGGAGTTACTCCGGCTCAGGTGCTGATGAGACTGCAGTCTCCACCCCATGTTGGGGATCAATATTTGTCTCATTATTTTAGGTCTTTTGGCAAATGTCTCAGTTAAGTTTAGCTGTTTACTCATTTTGAACCTTGTTTTAAACAATAGCGATCTGAATTGTAAGTTTTAGTGTGCGGAAAAACCGCCAGCAAAACTAAAGCCAATAGATTTCTTTACCCATCTCCCAGCATGCAAGTACATACACACTTTAAAACACACTAACGCACTTTTATTTATTCTCATTCTTTTTTGCTGTGTCAATATATTGTAGTGTATACTGTTTAATAATCAATTTCAATTATGTAATGAATAAATAAATAAATAAAAAAGCTGCATTAATTTGCGCTTCTCATGGTGCGCTTCTCAGCAGTGAATACAGCCGGACGGCTGCAGGCGCCACTGGGTTAAATTGAGTAAACTTACTGTGGACAGAATACAACTTGAATATCGATGTCACTTAAACTAAATCTTACATTTAAAAAAACAAACAAAAAAACTCCAAACATTTCTCTAAATTATTCAGATAAAAAACCAAACGAAAAAACATCAACTTTCTATTAAATAGAAATCTGGTCTATTTTCATGGCTGTAACAGTATAAGCTGTTTGGCGGGAAAAAAACGGGCTCCGCTTCGGATTCTGGCCAAATATTATGATGAGCTGGCGGATGAGGGCCAGGCTACAGCCTGTGCGTCTCGGGCCAGGGCCGGGCTAGGGCTTAGATTTAAGGCCCGTGCAGGGCTCTACACTGCATATGGGTGCACTAACAACATGTGGCCGTTGTGATTTATAGCGGTTAAGAAATAGATGGCGATTTAACTCTCTCTGTTTCAAACATGCTCCGTTTTAAAATATTTTTAACTTCTAAAAATCACAAAGAGTGGTAACACATATTTTAATCCTCGTTTATTTGCAAAAGAAAAAAACTTCTGTGGACGTGTGTACATGTTATTATAGAAACATTGCGCCTGTCAATCAATTTGGTGGGTGGGGTAAACCGCAGTCCTACGTTACGTTGCGGTGGACCTTGAAATGGGAGGGATTTGTGTCCTATTTTAACATCAGGAAATCTAAAAAGAGAGACTTGTTGTGTTTATACCTACACACAGTTCTGTCCAAACTGCTTACAAAAGATGATTTTCATCAAAGGT
>NC_079455.1:38092964-38095464 GCF_903798145.1 Danio aesculapii | reverse complement strand
TATTAAAGAATTACATTAAGAATTAATTAATTGATGAATTTGAATATTTAAAGGAATTTAAAAAAATTATATTTATTTAAATTAAGTGGATTGAGGAGGATGGTATGAGAAGGGACTTACTTTTGCAAATAAAAAAACTTATTATATTGTTACAAAAAAAATCTAACAATGTAGCATATTTAAGAATTTTTTTAAAAGAATTAATTAATTGATCAATTTGAATATTTAAATTTATGAAATATAAAATAAATTTTTTTTGTTTAAATTAAGTTGAATGAGGAGGATGTTATGAGAAAAAACTTTACTTTTGGAAATAAAAAAACATGTTATATTATTACAAAAAATCAAACAATGTAGCATTTATAAGAAGTATTTTTAAAGAATTAATTTATTGATCAATTTGAATATTGGGCCGTCACGGTGGTGCAGTGGATTTCACGATCGCCTCACAGCAAGAAGGTTGCTTATTCGAGCCTCAGCTGGGTCAGTTGGCATTTCTGTGTGGAGTTTGCATGTTCTCCCTGTGTTCATGTGGGTTTCCTTCGGGTGCTGTGGTTTCCCCCAAGTCCAATAACATGTGGTGTAGGTGAATTGGGTTAGCTAAAAATAGTCCGTAATGTATGAGTGTGTATTGATGTTTCCCAGTGATGGGTTGCAGCTGCAAGGTCATCCGCTGTGTAAAATATATGCTGGATAAGTTGGTGGTTCATTCCGCTGTGGCGACCCCAGATAAATAAAGGGACTAAATTGAAAAGAAAATGAATGAATGAAATTAATGAAATATAAATATTTGTTTATTTAAATTAAGTTGAATGAGGAGGATGGTATGAGAGGGTCTTACATTTGTAAAAAAAAGTTATAATAATATTACAAAAAAGCCAAAAGAAATGTATTTTAAGGAATGACATTTTTTTTAAGAATGAATTAATTGATCAATTTGAATATTAAAAGTAATTAAAGATGGATATTAACTTGAATAAGGAGAATGTTATGAGAAGTGGCTTATATTTGTAAAAAATAAATATTACAAAAAGCTAAATGTTGTAATTTTTTTAAAGAATTAATTAATTGATCAATTTGAATATTTAAATTAATAAAATATAAATATTGTTTATTTAAAGTAAGTTGAATGAGGAGGATGTTATGAGAAGTGGCTTATATTTGTAAAACAATGATATATTATTATTACAAAAAAGCTAAACAAATAAATTTTTTTAAAGAATGAATTAATTGATCATTTTGAATATTTAAATTAATGAAATATAAATATTTGTTTATTTAAATGAAGTTGAATAAAGATGATATGATATCATGAGAAGTGGCTTACATTTGTAAAAAATATAAGATTACAAAAAGCTCAAAAATGTTGTACATTTTTTTTTTAAAATGAATTATTTGATCAATTTGAATAATTACATTAATAAAATATAAATATTTGTTTATTTAAATCAAGTTGAATGAGGAGGATGTTATGAGAAGGAACATTACGTTATATAATATAATACTATAACAAAAAGCTAAATAATTTTGTATTTTAAGAAATGACAGTTTTAAAGAATTAATTAATTGATCAATTTGAATATTTAAAGTAATAAAAACTGAATATTTCTGAATTTGTTTAATGTGAAGGACGTTATGAGTAAGTCTTACATTTACAAACAACATTATTATATTATTTAAAAAAACAAAAAAAGTAGCATGTTTAAGAATGAAAGTTTTTTTTTAATTATTAATTGATTAATTTTAATATTTAAATAATAAAATTAATATTTAGTAATAAATGAATATAATTTATTATTTAAATTAAGTTGAATGTGAAGGATGTTATGAGAAAGGACTTTACACTTTTATTGTAACAAATTATTATAAAAAAATATTTTAACAAAAATGTAGCATTTTAAAGAGTTAATAAAAAATAAATAAATGATATGAAAAATGAATGTTTTTATTTTAATTAAGCTGTATGAGACTGATGTTAAGGGTCTTACAATTGTAAAAAAAAAAACAAACAAACAAAAAAACAATTATATTATTACAAAAAAGAAAGAATTGCAGCATTTTTAAAAATGACTTTTTTAAAGAATAATTTTTTCAATTTTTATATTTAAAGTAATAAAACATTAATATTTTTTTGTTCAATTCAATTTAATTCACCTTTATTTGTATAGCGCTTTTACAATGTAGATTGTGTCAAAGCAGCTTCACACAGAAGATTATAGTAAATTGGAACAGTGTAGTTCAGTTTGTAGTGTTTAAGTTCAGTTCAGCTCAGTTTAGTTCAGTTCAGTTCAGTTCAGTGTGGTTTAATAATTACTACTGAGAGTCCAAACACTGAAGAGCAAATCCAACGATGCGCAGCTCTACAGATCCCGAACCATGAGAATTAAAAAAACTTGAGAGAATCCAGTCTCAGTTGGGCACGACCATTTCTCCTCTATTTAGATTAAGTGTATTGAGAAGGGCATTACATTTGTAAAAAACTAAAAAATTATTATATTAT
>NC_079455.1:38083353-38092864 GCF_903798145.1 Danio aesculapii | reverse complement strand
AGTCACCTGATGCTGAATGAAGCATCTGACCTGCCCAAACTCAGCTGTTTACACACACACACACGCACACACACACACACACACACACACACACACACACACACACACACACTCCCATATACTGTAGTTCATTAGTCTAAAGTGAGAGTGTGTGTGTTATATTAGCTCGGTGGGAAGCAGAACAGGTTGTCATCTTCCAAGCATCTGTTTGTTTTGAGACCACACTGAGGTTTGTAATTACGACGCATATATAACCTAATAAGCTTAATTTGCAATTATAAACCTCCAGCACAACTTTAGGGCTGCAGCAGGAGAAACGGGTGAGTGATAATTGCTCAGAAGCTGTGGAGAAGTGTGTGTTTGTGTGTTTCTGCACAGTTTTGTAACTTTAGACATGTGCTAGGGTTTTCCTTTTTCTTTTCAGATGCGAGTGTAGTTTCTGTTTACTGTTCGGTTCAGTACGAAAAGATTGAAAACCATGTAGCACTACTAGTCTATATTCAAACGGATACTTTGAGTATTAATTGTATAATTATACTTTGCAGTATAATGGTGTGGGGGGCAGCACGGTAGTGCTGTGGGTAGCATAATCGCCTCACAGCAAGAAGGTCGCTGATTCGAGCCCTTGCTAGGTCAGTTGACATTTCTATGTGGAGTTTGCATGTTCTCCCCATGTTCACGTGGGTTTCCTCCGGATTCTTCGGTTTCCCCCACAGTCCATGCGCTACAGGTGAATTCTCTCCATTGCTACTGAATTCCCTCCCTCTCCGTTGTCACCACTGGCTTGCATGGTTCAGGATCTGTAGAGCTGCACATCGTTGGATTTGCTTTTCAGTGTTTGGACTCTCAGTAATTATCTTTAAACCACACTGAACTGAGCTAAACTGAACTTAAACACTGAAAACTGAACTACACTGTTCCAATTTACTATGATCTTCTATGTGAAGCTGCTTTGACACAATCTACATTGTAAAAGCGCTATACAAATAAAGGTGAATTAAATTGAATTGAATTGAATTGGGTAAGCTAAATTGGCCATAGTGTATGTGAGTGTGTGCAGAAGTGTGTGGGTGTTTCCCAGTGTTGGGTTGCAGCTGGAAGGGCATCCACTGCCTAAAACATGTGCTGGATAAGTTGGCAATTCATTCCGCTGTGGTGACCCCTGATTAATAAAGGCATAAAGCGAACAGAAAATGAATGAATGAGTGTAATTGTGCACAATTAAAGGGACAGTTCACATAAAAAGGAAAAATGTCCAAGATGTAGGTGACTTAATTTTTTCGAACATTAAATACTTTGTTTTAGTTGAAACTGCGGTTCTTGTTGATTCATAAAATCCAACAACTATTAGCAATTTGAGCCTTAAACACAAACAAGTAAAACTTAAACAGGACATTTAGGGATGTGTTGATTAAAGGTGCCATATGATGAGAATTTTGAGTTACAAATGCATAGCTGATTAATAAGGGTTCAGTTACATGGAAATGGCTTAGCATTAACCTCAAACTCATAGTGGTGTTACGGATCACAAATCTCACGGTTCGGATCACATTAGGGTTTTTTAGTCATGATTCAGGAAAATTTTAGGGATCAGCCAAAAAGGAGAGGAGACTAGTGTAATTTGCTTTCCATTTATTACAAAAACAGTAGAACAAATAGATCTTAGAGCCTGTGATTTTATTATAAATAAAATGAAGTAATTAGCAGAATAAAAACAAATTGTGAAATATTCCATGCTGTGAAAAATTCAGTTACTAGCATTGTTGCTGATGACGCTAAATGTATAAATCTAACATTATCATTTGTACAACTGATATTAATTTTTAGTCTCATTTTTAATAAATGATTCAATTATTCACTCATAAAAAATGTCATTGCTAGATGGATCATTTTTGAAAAATTATTCAGTGGCTTATTTTTGATGGCTGGTTGTCGCCACCTATTGGTGAAATAATGTAGCTGCTGCCTGCAACCTTCAATTTTTGAGCATCAAGTTAAATGCATATGATGATGATTTTAATCTTAACCCTAAACATCAGTGGTTATATCCAAACTATTAATTATTATCCCAGTACTTCATAATTAACTCAAAAGTCTAAAGACTGAATCTCTTTCTTGAATTTTATTTTTGATTTAATTTGAATGCAGCCATTTGAAGGATTTATAAACGTATGCAAATCATTTTTTATCATTTATGCTGCATGGGTGTTGAGATCCTGATCTTTTGATCATTAATCGTGGAGCTCACACTGAATGAATTAACTGGGATAGGCAATAATAAATTGAAATGCATTTTAAAATAAAATACTAAATGCCTTAATTTTAGATGTATCAAAATAAACTACGAAATACAGCTGCCACAACAAGTGTCAAAGTAAAATACTGTATTTTATATTTTAAAAATACTACAAAATACTTTTACAAAGGAGCATGACATTTCTTTGCAAATCTTCCATCAATTAGACCTATTCGATCAATTCCTTCCCCATTAAAGTGACTTAGTGAAGTAAACAATGTTTGATAGCAAATGTTGCCAGTAAATTTGCCATCTCAGTACAATTATTATCCAACTTCTTAATATTTTAACAGTGTTAAATAATAATAATAAAAAAATAATAAAAATAATAGTTTAATAAATAAAAAAAAAATGTTCACAGAATTTTTCATAAATCAATTTTTTTTGCTTTTGAACTCTTCAATACTCAATGTAAAAGCTGTATTAAGAGTTTTTGATTATTAAATATTTGTATTTCATATCTTCTGAGATCTTAAGGCTTACATCTTTCCTCTATATTATTTATACAGTGGTCCTGCTGATCAACTACTGCCATTTGAAACCGCCACTGTACGACTTATTTTTATGTTGTTAGCTTTAACAACAAACATTTGGCATCAGCAATCCATCCAAAACTACTATTATTTGTAAAGTATACTCTTTCTCCTACGATTTTTTTCAATTCTTCTTTAATTGGAGGAGTCAATAGCATCTAAAGCACCAATCAGGGGGTGCATTTATATGATGTAGATTTCTTACAAAGTATTTAACAGTATTTTAAAACTACAAGACACTAAAGTATTTTGATTTAAAACATTAAGCCATTTTCATCAGCCCTGTCAAATACAAATTACAAAATTCTATTTTGTATATAAAATACGTATTTGAAATACATGTATCATAAATACTGCCCATCCCTGTGCATTAATTAAGTCTAAACAAGTAGTGACAGAAAACACCTTTAGTAACCTAAGAAACCCACCACATCCCGGATAATCTACCACAACTTCTTCTTATATTTTACAGGAAAGCCTAAATGCTTTCATATATGTCATTTGAATGACGCGAGAGACGATCTCTCTGCGATCGTTACAAATTTTGCATTATTTACAAAAAATGTTTTAGCCTAATCCACATCTGTTTCAAACCGTGGGTTGTGATCCGTACGAATCACAGATCAATTGTGATCCGTTACACTTCTATTTCCTCATTCTCATGTAAATTTTGTGAGTGTAAAATTCCGGGAAAAACCAAGCCAATCTGAACCAAACAGACTCATTTGGCCACATCGTTTCCTAATGAGTTTACAAAAATAAGTATTTTCAAATTTTTTGGTTTATTTAAGCTTTTAATAAACAAACGATGTATGTAGGACTATTACTTTGAAGACTGAAGAGGCAGGTAAAATGAAAAGGAGCAGATTTGTGAAGCAGAATGTAAAATGCAGGATATACGGATTGTAAATTTACTCAGTGCCACCCCAAAGAGTCATAAGGTCAGTTTAAATGTATCTTTTGTTAGTTTAATGTGTATATTGAAAGATATGACTTTGAGGCAGCAGACACATGTAAACTGCACACATATATGTGTTCAATCCACATTTCTGCATCGAGTCATATCACTTAGCTCTTATAGTCGTTTATCTGGAGTGAAAGGATATCAATAAACCTTGTATAACTCCTCTATTTATGAGAAGGCTGATATTAATTCCTGCCTGTGTTTTCATCAATGTCAAAGCTTCAAAATTCAACTCTAAATTCATCTCTGTCGGTCCCTGTTTGTCAGGTATATTTATAATTTTCCCTATATTTCATTCAAAACACAAATCAGGGTCAAAATCGTTTTTTCTGGTGGCTTAAAAAAAAGCTTACTCCTTCTAGCTAAAATAAACATCGCTACCACTTCAGTTAAAAAGATTTAACAAGGCATCTACTTGATTTTATTCAGTATTTTTTGACAAATGAAGTATGACTGTATTGCACATGTACATTTCAGAGCACATCATGCTGCGTGAGTGAGTGCATGTGTGTATGAGAACGAGAGAGAGCAGGCACTGACAAGCTGCTGAGCTTCAGTGTAGAGCTCATTAATATTCATGTCTGTTCCAAATATGGTCAAACCTGCACTTTTCATAGTAGTTGTATTTCCTGTGTTTATAAATGAGCATACAAAATCATTTCTGGAGGATTTTTCCAATAACCAATGCCATACACCTACTAGGTAGATGTCAGAGAACAATTTAACATATTGAATCAATGCACTCTAAGGCACTTTTAAGTTTATGTATTATCTAAAGTCCTTTTTCCCGAGTACTGGGTTGCGGCTGGAAGGGCGTATGTTGTGTAAAACATATGCTTGAACAGTTGGGGGTTCATTCCGCTGTGGTGACCTCAGAAATGGAGATTAAGACGAAGGAGAATGAATGAGTGAATCCATAAAGTCCTTTTTGTTGATTTTCCTGACTAACTAGGCTACCTATTTAAACAACTTTATCATGAAATATAGATAAATATTGAATTTTGTACTACATCCCACCCCTAGGGTCTATTTTGATTGATAAGCAGTTACACCAAGTGAAAGTCTTTTAACGGTGTGCTAAGTTTTAAACCCTACTGATTATCTTGTTTTTTGTTTATATATATATATATGTATGTACACAGCTAGTCGCCGGCAGTGTGGTGATGGCGTTTGAAGAGGTTTGTCCGGACCGGATCGATCTGATCCACAAAAACTATCGGAAACTGTGTAACCTGCTGGTGGACGTAGAGGAGTGGGGTCAGGTGGTCATCATACACATGCTAACGCGCTACGCTAGGACGCAGTTCATCAGCCCATGGAGAGAGGTACAGGTTTTCTTCAAGCACAAAGCATTTCGTTATCATTTTTACATATACAGTTGAAGTCAAAATGATTCGCCCTCCTCCTTTCTTTTTTTAAATATTGCCCAAATCATGTTTAGCAGAGTAAGGAAATTTTCACAGTATTTCCTAAAATATTTTTTCTTCTGGAGAAAGTTGTATTTGTTTTATTTTGTCTAGAATAAAAGCAGTTTTAAAATAAAAAAAATAATAATTTTAGGGTCAATATTATTAGGTCCCTTTAAACTATATATTTTTTCAATTGTATATGGAACAAACCTTTGTTCTACATTGATTTGCCTAATAACCATAACTTTCCTAATTAACCTAGTTAAGCCTTTAAAGGTGCTGTATGTAAGTTTTTGACTCTTCTAAAGCATAAAAATACCATGTTTGCAGATATTTAGGAAACATACTTATCTGAAAAACAATGCTGAAGTCAGATATTCTGCTTTGAAAATGTATTTTCCGTGCCAGAACATCTGCCTTTGTTTGGGTCCCTTTAACCCGCCCAATGCCAGTTTAGCCATATATATATATATATATATATATATATATATATATATATATATATATATATATATATATATATATATATATATATATATATATATATATATATATATATATATAAACCGTGTATTTGATTTGTTCAGTCATAAAGGCTCTCAAAGTATGCGTCCGCAACCAAAATGGGACTTCCGTTGGACAGTAGCAGACTCTGAAATGAGATACAGATTCAGAGTTACATTTGAGGTGGTTATTAATTAGCAAATAATATAAATATTACAAACATAAACATTAGGTGAACAGGTTACATTGTTGCCCTGTGTCCTAACAACACGCAACGTGAGGAGATACGCAGTGATAAGCAATTTGGCTGTTTGCACCAGACGAAACATGACAGAGATTTAAATACAGCCATTCAGAAGCACAGAATAGTGCACTTACTGCACTCCAATGAAATGGTAAGGTTTATAATCTGATTAATACATATTAAACCTCTTTACCATTTTTAAATGTAGATGCTGAATCATTGATATGTGTTGGTTTGCATAATTTCACAGATCTAATTTCAATTGATTTTCAAGATCTGAGGTGAACTATCTGCTGCTGCTTTCAGTAGTATGGCAATAAATGTCATGTAAAATAGCATTTAAACTCACATTGTTAGCATTTAACACTAAATAAAGCACATGCGGTGTACCTGAGATGAACTTTGTCAGTTCTGTATTCTTCAGCTGCAAGAAATGGAAGCCGTTTCTAATATCTCAATTTGAGGTGTTGGTTAGGACAAAAGCTTTTAATATTTAAAATATTGCTTATATCGCATGCCGTTGCTTTTATTTATAACACGACTTAAATCAGCCTTTAGGCTCGATTGTTAGACTCGGTTGCTCCTCTTGGTCCTCAATCTGGCAACCTGCGCTTGCGTTTGTTTTGATCCAGGAATACAATACCTAGTTCAATCCCTGAGTGTCAAACTTACATACTGCACCTGTAAGCCTTTAAATGTCACTTTAAGCTAAATACTAGTATGTTGAAAAATATCTAGTAAGATAGTATTTTCTGTCATCATGGCAAATATGAAAGAAATCAGTTATTAGAAATGAGTTATTAAAACTATTATGTTTAGAAATGTATTGATAAAAAAATTCTCTCCATTAAACAGAAATTGGGGAAAAATATCCAGGAGGGCTAGTAATTCAGACTTCAACTGTACCTCAGTTATTAAGGCTAGTGGTTTCAGTTTATAATAACAATGACTGTTTTTATTCTTTGTTTTGTTTTTTTTAATGCTAGCAATGAGGGTTTCAGGTATGAAGGATTGTTGGAGAGGACGATAACTATCACTCTGAGTGATGTTATGTAGTCTCTTATGGGTTTATAGATAGATAGTTTGATATGCGAGTTTGTTAGATGTTTGTATTTGTGTTTTTATAAATCATGTGTGTTTGATCGTAGGATGCTGTATTTGATGAGAACAGCGAGAAAACCTTTTATGATTCAGAGGAGGAGAGGAGGGTGGATCAGTCCAAACCCTACATTATGGATCCAGACCACAGACTCCTGCTCCGAAACACTAAACCTCTGTTGCAGAGCCGAAACACTGCAGTGAGTACAATACACTACACTACTTTACACCAGGGGTTTTTAACCTGTGGGGCGCCGACACCTATTAAGTAAATTATGATAATGATTTTAATAACAAGTCAAATAACAGGCAGATGATCAGTGCAGGCAGGCAGCAGGCAATGTTAACAAACAAACAAGGCGAGGGTCGCAAACACGGCACGACAAGGCAAAGAAATCAAGTCGAAATGTCACATTCAGTATAACAAGACTCAGCAATGAGAGTGTCAAAGTGAGCCGTATATATGTGTGGTGTAATAAGTCCATGAGCAGCATCAGCTGTGGGAGTGTAATCAATGGAGACTTGGAGCAGGTGTGTGTGTGTGTTGCATAACTGGATCTTGTAGTCAATATACCAGCAGATTTGTGGTTCTCCAGCGATCTGCATGGGCTAGATCGCTGGTGACTGACAACTTGAGGGAATCTGATTAACATTAGATCCACAGCGTTCAAATAAAATATATACATTAAAAAGACAGATTTTTAAAGCTAATGATAGTGAATGAAAGTAAAACCGGTGAGCCGTCTGACAAAAAAGTGCCATTCTGAATCAAATCAGCAGGATGCTGGATCTTCTGCATCTTTCACTTACTTTGAAGACACTACTGGCTATGTTTATGTTACATGGACATCAGTAATCCAGTTATTTGCCTTAATCTGAATAAGACAACAATATAATTGGGGTGTTTACATGAATGTTGCGTCACCAGGCTATCCACGTTTCTTGCAGAGTTTCATGTAATTTTGGGTGTTTCATCTTAAATTTTTCGACTTTAACTGCAGTTCGGCAGTTTCACTTTCACTCATGAACATTTCATTCATGCCCCCGTGACAAACTGTCCTATTGGACAGGAGTATGGTAAGGACCAGTGGAAGCTGAATGGAAAGAAAAAAACGCATTTTCGGGGTGTGTGTGTCTGCAATCCTTTACTGACAGCCGTGTGTGTGTATCTTGTCGCAAAATGTGGTGAAAAGCCTTACATGGCTGCGATTACTTCAATAATGCCACTAATATATGCATACTCCACATGTCTTAATTCCATTTCTGTTTAGTTTAATTATGACTTTAGTCGTATTAAGGTAATCAAAAATCTCTGTTTACATGGTGACTCTTAATCAGAGTATTGTCTTAATCATATTAAAATCAGAGTATTGGTGTCCATGTAAAGGTACTCACTGTTCGACTCCACCACGCTGCCAGGGATCTGTGAATTTGGCTTTGTGAAGCAGCATTTTCTGTATATGTACGTACATTAAAAGCAAGTAGGCTATGGCTCACGCGTATAGACAGTGTCATTACAGAAACAGGTTCAGCCATCACACTGAATCAGGAAAGCTATATATTTATGTTTCAATGTAATAAATTTTATGCACTTTAAATGCAGCAAGTAATATGTAATGATGTTTGGACATGCGTTATAATTTTGGCTCACGAGAGGCCTGTTGGGGGGCTCGAGTGAATTTGGACAAACTTGGGGGCAGGGGTCCTAAAAGGTTGAAAACCCCTGCACCACACTACATTACACGACACGACATGACACTACATGACACAACTCTACTTGATACGACATGACACTACAATACTTGACATGACACAACACTAGACTACGCTACGCTTTAAAGGAATATACTGACATTAATGCAGATTATACATAGATTTTATGGAGTATTAATGTTTATTATGTGTGTTATTTCTCCATTTCATGATTACTCAATTATAATTATTATTATTATTAATGTCGTTAAAGTAAATATCAAATTATCATTAAGAAGAGTGAATGTAATTATAATTTCAAAATAATTGTATTATTATTATTTCAAATGATAACCTATTAAGTTTAATATTGTTAATTATTGATTAACTAAAAGTTAATTATTATTTAATATGAGCATTATTAATACTATTGTTATATTCAAAAATATGTGAAAACAATATTTCTACAGTTAAATGATTATTTAAAAACAGTATAGGTTAATTGTTGCTAAATTATTAATTATTAAATATATGTATTTATAGTTTTACATTTAATATTAAATTATATAAAATAATATAATACATTTATAATACTACCAGGGCTTGACATTAAGTTTTTTGATCACCAGCCACTGTGGCTAGTAGATTTTCAACGTTACTAGCCACTCGCCATTTTCACTAGCCGCACTTTTGTTGTTGGGAAAATATATTTTATATGCATAAATTTGACTTTGACATGCTAAAATTACTTAATTTAGATTTTATGTTATG
>NC_079455.1:38020853-38080853 GCF_903798145.1 Danio aesculapii | reverse complement strand
ATGTGTTGAAGTCTGCTGTCCTGTTCGTATATTGGGGTCAAAGTAATTTGGGGAAGACAAAATCATTACATACATTGAAGGCTTCCTAATCTATCACCATCTATCTCTTTTTCTATCTCTCTAGAAACCCTCCTCTTCCTCTTTCTCTCACTCCACACGTCTCCGGGACTGTCCACCTGCTCGTCCATTAATCTGTCTTTCTTTTATGGGCTACTTTTCTCTTCACTTTTATAAAAACATACTAAAAAGCTAAGTACTATCATGGTTTTGGAGGCTACAATGAGCACAATTACATGCACACTAGTATTAGGGCAGCACAATATAACGTTTCAGCATTGATATTGCAATGTCCGCATCTGCAATAGTCACATTGCAGTAGGAAAAATAAGTACAGGTCAGCATTTTTCTCAGAAAACATCATTCTAAAGCTGCTGTTATCTTGAAATTTTCACTGGATGTTGGCAACAACCAAAGAAATCCATATATGCAAAGAAAACTAAACTAATTAGATTACAAATGAAGCTATGTGTAATAAAATTAAATGATGCAGGAAAATATTATCGTTACGAATTAAATAAAAAAATCCTTCAAATCAAAAATAAGTTTAACCAAAACATAACAAGATATCAGGAATTATATCAGGAATTATATAACTCCCCCCAAAATATAAACCAAACGCCTGAGAATTAACAAGAAAATATGGTTTATTCACAGAAAACATAAGAAGCAGAATAACATCAGGAGGGGTTAAGCCTAAATAAATGACAATAAACCAAACTAGCTAAATTTGAGCAAACATCCCTGAAAATTAAATAAGAAAATAAAATACAGAAAACTTACCTCCCTACTAACAACACAGGAGAAAACGAAAATAATAAACCGAAGGCACCAAACCTCCCTACCATTCTCCAAGCCAGACAGGGAGACAGAGAGCTGGGTTTCTCCAATTAGAATGTACAACTTCCAACACAATCTCACGGCAATTCGTAACTTTGATTTAGTGGCTATTTCGTACGATTTAGTATGATTTGCTCATCACCCAATGACGGTTGGGTTTAGGGGTGGGGTTAGGTGCCACGCCTCCTTTTTAAAATCGTACAATTTCGTACGACTGAACATACGAATTAGCTACTAAACTGGCAAAACGTAAAATACTTACGTTTTCTCGTGAGATCAGGCTGACAACTTCACATCGGCATCTCACAAAACGCCACATAAGAGACATCTGCAACAATCACTCAGTTCTCATTGTTCAAAGTAGAAACATCACCACAAAGAATAACGAGCAGGGAATCGAGAGCGGGGAGCTGCTGAATCCATTTTGTTTGGGGTTTTAAATACGGCCGCCGCCAATCTAAGCGCCAATCACTATCCACTGCAATTCACTGCACTTGCTAATAATGCAGACCGAGAGAGAGTGAGAGAGAGACAGAAAACACCACACACACACACACACACACACTACAACAACTACTCGTAACAGTATTGAACAAACGAAGAAAGGAAGGTGTAGAAAGGCAGTGAAAGCCCAGACAGAAGCTGAAATTTCACTTCGTCACTGTAAATGAGTATTAGCTGCTTCTACATTATCAGGATGATGAAGATGAAACCAGGGTGGACATTTCAGCAAGACAATGATCCAAAACACAGCCAAGGAAACTCTCTAATGCTTTCAGAGAAAGAAAATCAAGCTGTAGAATGGTCCAGCCAATCACCTGACTTGAATCCAATAGAAAATACAAAATAAAGATCAGATTTGATAGACAAAACCCACAAAACCATCAAGATTTTTACACTCTGTTGAAGTCTGAAAAACTCACTCTTGAGCGATGCATGTAATTTCACTCTCCATATGAGAGGCGTCTTTAAGCTGCCATCACCAAAAAAGCCTTTTATAGAAAGTATTAAATACAGTTCAATAGTTCAGCACTTTCTCCTTGTGTCATTCCATTGTTATTAAACATAACTCATTTTTCAAATTGTTTTGTTTTATTCTTATGTTTGTACTGTTTGGGTTGTTACAAAAATCTGGTTCAATTCCATGTCAACAGCTGCTTTAGAAATATTATTCCCAGATAAAAACATGACGTGTTCAATACATATATTTCATTTTGTATAAGTTATAGTTGACCAGGAGCCACAGAACACATGTGGTTTGTAGAGTCACTGCTACATTTAGCCATAACACTGTGAAAGTTTATCATTTGCATGTGTTTTTAAGGCCCATGACTATAGGCCTGTCACAATCATCAATATATGGACGTATCGCACAACACATGGACATAATCATTTTTGGTGATGCAATATATATCGCCTAAACATCAAAACCAATACTAGCAACATTTTAGCTGATTGCACAACATCTCTATCTCTATTGGAGGTGTCAGTGTCAGTATAGATAAAAAATAAAAACTATAGTATTTACTATAAATGACTTTAGTATATTTTCATGTGGCTGTCTGACAACTGAAAATAGATCTGGTAGCTGGTAACACTTTTTATTATTTATTTAGGATATGCGTTTTCACATTCTGATGCCAATGCCTCATTATTAAACTGTTAAAATGACTATAAATGAAATATTCTTAAGAATTAAATATGATGTGTTCTTTGAAAGAGTGTACTTGCTTTGTGATGCTATTATATTGTCATTCTGGCATTATATAATGAGCATAAATGGTCTTAAAATGACCATAATATCGTTTATCGCAATATATTTTGGTGCAATATATCTTACAACAAAAAATAGATATTGTGACAGGTACTTATAACTACAGGTACTTATAACCTACTTATAACTAGTTTTAAGGAAAAACTCTTTAATTTTAAAGTTTTTTTCTAAAGTCTAAACAAAACAATATTTTAAATTGATCTAAGAATGAGATATTTCGACTAGAAACGTGACAAAGCGAAGTAAGGGAAGTATTTATATATACTGAGAAAAAATGTTTCTTACTTAGAATTTTTGTCTTGTTTCTAGTCCAAATATCTACATTTCAAAGCAAAGAAGATTGTTTTTTCTTGTTTTAAGGAAAAACTAAAACTTGGTCTAAGAATGAGTTATTTAAACTAAAAACAACACTGTAAAAGAAAACAAGTTGACTCAACTTAAAATTTTAATGCAACCAGTTTCAGTACATTTTTTGGTTGACTCTCAGCTTTCAACCCAAGTACCGCACTTGACTCGATTTAAGTTGAGTCCTGAAGCTGGTTGCATTAATTTTAAGTTGAGTCAACTTTTTTCTTTTACTGTAAAGACAAAGCAAAGTAAGAGTAGCATATTTTGCATTGTGGTTATTCAATTTCTGTACCTGAATACTGTTAGACTTCACAGAAAACTGTCAAATAGAGCTAATCAATCTATCTTGTGAAACTGTATTTATATCACAATATGTATAGCGGACAAAAAAATATCTCAATATCCACAATGCACCAAATTTTTGGCTGTCAAAATCAGCCAAGGATGCCATTTTTGTTTTTCCTTCCTTTTGTGTTCAGTGTGCTGGTTTCACTCTCCCTTCTGCTGTTTTTACCCAATACCCAAACCCAATTAAAATGTATCTCCTTATGCTTGTAGACTTTTAATTTTGAATAAGCCCAGTATTTCCTTCTTTGACACTTGATCTCAGATTTTGTACCTGTTGATTTGCTATTTTTGACGTTTTTTCAATATTGGTTTATTTTTCCAAAAATGAATGCTAATGTTATAGACTTGATATACACTGATAGCTCAGAAGCATATCTTTCTTACTTGGTTATTTACTTACTTACTTAATTACTTACCTATTTTATTTATTTATTCGTTTCCTGAAATTTCTGTGTATTTACTGTGTTAAATGATTAGTTATTTTATTTTGCTTTTGTGGTACATTTTAGTCTACAACCCATAGCACAATATTTGTAAAACATGCCTCTAATTGTATTTTTGGAAGCACGTTGTACATTCATCCTGATAATTGTAAATAAACATGTCAAAAGAAAGCATAAATGGGGTAATATTGTTCATGTAAATAATGTGAATCAATTCAATGTTATGCTTTACATCATCACTTAGACACCTTAATTCTCGTTATTTTTAGGTTGTGATGGCAGTTTGTCAGCTCTACTGGCATTTGGCCCCTAAACATGAGATCAGCATCATCACCAAGTCCTTGGTGAGGCTTTTGAGGAGCCACAGGTAACAAACTGTATATAAACCATGAGAGAAATGCAGCATTATGATCATACAGTATGTGAAAATCTAATTCCTGTTTTCATTTCCCTCTCACCTCTTTTAGGGAAGTTCAGTATGTCGTGTTGCAGAACATCGCCACCATGTCAATTCAAAAGAAGGTATGAATGATGTTAAAGATTTATAAACAGTTAAGAGTATTCTTCATATATTTAAAGCCATAGTTCATTAAAAATGTAAATCCTGTCATCATTAACCAGCAGCTATTGGCTTCCAATTCTTGTCTTGTTCTGGATGTGAATGGCTGCTGGTTTCTTCATTCTTCAATATCTTGAATAGCTTGTTTTGTCTTCAACAGAAAAAAGAAACTTGAACAGTTTATATGTTAAGGTTTAGTAAAGAATAACAGAATTTTCATTTTAGGTGAACTGTCCTTTTGGGTACATTAATCTGAGGTTAAAATAAATAAATAAAGATAACGTTGGCTTGATTTCTGGGTGATATTATAAGGTAAAATTTATGGTGAGATCTGACGTAAACCCTGAAGTCAAATTTGACGTGGTGCTTATTTCTAACTAAACTAAAAAGCAAGGTCTGAGGTAAACAACAAGGTAAAACTAAAGGTAGACGTGAGTACTATTAAAAAATTAAAAAGGTACTATACATTTTTTGTTGAGCATCAATTTTGTGAGGCAAGATCTGAGGTTAATTTGTAGCAAACAGGATAAATGGTGGCTTACTGTAAGGTCTGAGGAAAACCTTAAGATACAATAGCCTATAGGTGATATCAGTTTGAAGTGAGCATAAATTAAGCTTAAGATAACCAAGGTGAAACTTTGAGCTAAATCTGCTGTATTAGTTTGCCTAAATCTGACATGTTAAGATCTGAGGTAAATAATGAGGTATTCACTAAGTAATTCATTTAATTCAAAAATCTGAGTTTGGGCCTCAATTGTCGCTCAGATAACAGATAGAAACTTTATATAAAGAATGAGGCATTGGTTTAGATAAAACTTTTGCCTGAAATAAAATGGTAAGAGGTATTTTTTGAGGTAAACACTAAATCAAGAAAGACAAAAATTATTCCTGAAATAATGTTTGAGTTAAAATTTGAGGTATCGTTTTGAGGTTAATACTGATTGAAAGTCCTGATTTTTTTTTTTGTCCTGACTTTGGTAGGTTAAAATCTGAGGTATATTATTAGGTATCAGCAAAAGTAAACCCTGACTTAAAAATCTGATTAGGTCCTCAATTGGCCTACAGAAAACTGGGAAAACGTTGACATCTGAGTGAAGATAGATCAAATATGAGGTATTCTTTTGAGGTAAACACTAAATTGATGAAGACCTAAATTAGACCTGAAATAAAATGAGGTAATGTTTGAGGGTAAATTTGAGGTATCCTTTTGAGGTAAACACTAAATTGAGGAAGACCTAAATTAGGCCTAATATAAAATGAGGTAATGTTTGAGGTAAAATGTAAGGTATCTGTTTGAGGTAAATACTAAATTGCGGAAGACCTAAATTAGACCTGAAATAAAATGAGGTAATGTTTGAGGGTAAATTTGAGGTATCCTTTTGAGGTAAACACTAAACTGAGGAAGACCTCCATTAAGCCTAAAATAAAATGAGGTCATGTTTGAGGCCAAATTGGAGGTAAACACTAAATTGTGGAAGACCTTAATTAGGCGTAATATATAATAAAGCATTATATGAGATAAAATTTGAGATATCTTTGTGAGGTAAACACTAAATTGAGAAAGACCTAAATTAGTCATAATGGAAAATTAGTAAATTTTTGAGGTCAAATTTCATATTAAAACTAAATTGAGAAAGACCTAAATTAAGCCTGAAATAAAATGAAGTAATGTTTGAGGTAAAATATGATGTATCTATTTGAGGTAAACACTAAATTGAGGAAGACCTAAATTAGGCCTGAAATAAAATGAGTAAATTTTTCAGGTAAAATTTCGGGTATCGCTTTGAGGTTAATACTGATTAAAAGTCTGAGTTTTTGTCCTGACTTTGGTAGGTTAGGATCTGAGGTATATTATGAGTTATCAGCAAAAGTAAACCCTGACTTAAAAATCTGATTAGGTCCTCAATTGACCTACAGAAAACTGAGAAAACTTTAACATCCGAGTGAACATAGGTCAAATATGTGGTATTCTTTTGAGTTAAACACTAAATTGAGGAAGACCTAAATTAAGCCTGGAATAAAATGAGGTAATGTTTGAGGTCAAATTGGAGGTAAACACTAAATTGTGGAAGACCTTAATTAGGCGTAATATATAATGAAGTATTGTATGAGGTAAAATTTGAGGTATCTTTGTGAGGTAAACACTAAATTGAGGAATACCTAAATTAGTCATAATGTAAAATTAGTAAATTTTTGAGGTCAAATTTGATATTAAAACTAAATTGAGAAAGACCTAAATTAAGCCTGAAATAAAATGAAGTAATGTTTGAGGTAAAATATGAGGTATCTGTTTGAGGTAAACACTAAATTGAGGAATACCTAAATTAGTCATAATATAAAATTAGTTAATGTTGGAGGTCAAATTTGATATTAAAACTAAATTGAGGAAGACCTAAATAAGGCCTAATATAAAATAAAGTAATGTTTTAAGGTAAACATTAAATTGAGGAAGACATAAATTTATGCCAGAAAAATAAAATGAGGTAACATTTTGAGGTAAACACTGACTTCATATCTGAGATATCAGTTTGAGTATTTCATTACACTTAATTCAAATACTGAGCAGCACAAACTGATAATTTCATGCAGATAAGCCGTAAATATGAATTCTGAGAGTTTTTCACATTATAGTCGAAGGTAACTGTGTAAAACATGAGGTAAATTCACTGGTGTTTCTTCAGGGGATGTTTGAACCCTTCATGAAGAGCTTCTATGTGAGGTCTACAGATGCCACACACATCAAAACACTCAAGGTAAAACACACCTTCATTCTGTCATTTACATTACATTATAATGTTTGTTTCTGTTCTCTGCTCATCTGCTGATGTTTCGTCTCCTCTTCAGTTGGAGATTTTGACTAACCTGGCTAATGAAGCAAACATCTCCACCATATTGAGAGAGTTCCAGGTAAGGTTCATAGATTCACTACATTCCTTTTCTCTTTTATTTTTTTATTTATTATTACCGAAAAAAGAGCCGAAGTTTTTGGCTAATACTGAAGTTTGAATACTTTTATGATTCCTATCTGGGAAGCTGCTAGCTAGGTTTTGAAACGCATCTAACGAACAGACGTGGCATGTTTTAGGTTTACTTTATTTTAAGGTACAATTTTCACTATTAACAAATCATTACATATGACTTTTGCTTAATAAACTCCTAATTTGCTGCTTATTAAAAGTTATTAATGTAGTTATTGGGTTTGGGTATTGGCTAGGATTAGGGGTGTTGAATAATATCATGCATAATATGTATTTGTTAAAGGGATAGTTCACCCAAAAATGGAAAAGGACTCATTATTTACCCCCCCTCATGTGGTTCTAGTCACCATTTACTTGTTTCAAACCTTTTGAATTTCTTTGTTCCGTCGAACACAAAATAAGATATTTTGAAACATGCTAAAAACCTGTAACCATTAACTTCTATAGTAGGAAAAACAGATACTATATAAGTCAATAGTTACTGGTTTTTAGCCTTTTTCAAAATATATTTTTTTGTGTTCGAAGAAAGAAACTTATAAGGTTCAAAACAAGCAAATGGAGACTATTTTTGGGTGAACTATCCCTTTTAGTACTAATAAACAGCCAATATCTTAATAATAATCAGGTATTGAGCTGCTATTATGATTGTTATTTTCTCTTTTGTTTCTCTTTTGGATGAAAGCACCACATAAATGCATAAATGTGAATAAACTGCAATTGTTTGTTCCAGACTTATGTGAAGAGTCAGGATAAGGCTTTTGCGGCAGCCACCATCCAGGCCATTGGTCGGTGTGCAACGAACATCTCTGAAGTGACTGACACCTGCCTGAACGGCCTGGTTCTGCTCCTGTCCAACAGAGACGGTAATCACATGCTAACCCCGACTTCTTTTTTGAAGTTATTGTGTTATATGCAGCAGTGCATCTAATAGTCTGAAGAGGGCACTATGATGAAGGCATGTTCAGTTTGTCAAAGTGCAGGAGCATTATTATGGAGCCAGATCAGTCTCAAAAAAATAATACATTTACAAAATACAATTCATAGATCCACAACACAATTCACGTTCACAATTCGTAAACTCAAAACACCATTCATAAATACACAAATCCAGTTCGTAAATTAAAAAATCTAATTCGTAAATTCAAAACACGATGCATAAATACACAAATCCAATTCGTTAATGAAAAACACAATTCATAAATACACAAAACCAATTCATAAATTCAAAACGTGATTCATAAACACACAAATCCAATTCATACATTCAAAACACGATGCATAAATACACAAATCCAATTCGTTAATGAAAAACACAATTCATAAATACACAAAACCAATTCGTTAATGAAAAACACAATTCATAAATACAAAAAACCAATTCGTTAATGAAAAACACAATTCATAAATACACAAAACCAATTCGTTAATGAAAAACACAATTCATAAATACACAAAACCAATTTGTAAATTCAAAACACAATTTGAAAACACACAAATCCAATTCATAAATTCAAATCATGATTCATAAATTCAGTTCTAATTTCCAGCAAATGAATAAATGAAAAATAATAATGAAGTGTAGTCAAAAACACTGAGGTATATCCAAACACACATCCTGATCTTATGCCCCATATGCTGATGCATACGTTTCCTAAACCCGACAGGTCGACAAATCTGAACTTGTTTTTATTAAAACAAATATAAATATTGTCATGAATAAACTGAAAAAAGCCCACCGCGGCAGTGGTTTTTATATTTATGTAGAAAAAATAATTTTGGAACATTTTAATCCTTTATTTTTTCATATGCAAGATATTTGTGTATTGCTGTGCATCTGGTCTGTATTAAGCAATGTGTAAGGGTTTTGGACCTGCATAGGCGCATAACTAACGTGCTCTGAGCTGGACTTTAGACCAGCTTTTCGTTGGTCTATTTCAGTTCTTCAAAATAGCAACGCGCCAACAATGCACCTTAACAAAAAGTGGCGCAAATGGATGTGCTATTTAAACAACACAGTGGACAAGGTGAAAAATAGGCCTGCGCTGGTCTGAAAATAGCAACAAATCGCGCCAAACACATCTTGCACCTAATTACGCCGTGTGTATGATAGGACCTTCTTACTGTGTTTCTTGCTATTGTAGAGACTGTTGTCGCAGAAAGTGTCGTTGTCATCAAGAAACTTCTCCAGACTCAACCATCACAGCACAGTGACATCATCAAACACATGGCCAAACTCTTCGACAACATCACCGTAAGAGACCTGGACAGTATTACACAGCAGTAGTGTAATTGTATGTTTTTTGTTTAACATTATATTAAATAACCCTTGATGTTCTGTGCATTTGGTATCCATTTCATCTTTAGGTCCCAATGGCGAGGGCCAGTATCCTGTGGCTGATGGGTGAATACTGTGAACACGTGCCTAAAATCGCCCCTGATGTTCTGAGAAAGATGGCCAAGTCCTTCACCAGCGAGGAGGACATTGTCAAACTGCAGACCGTCAACTTGGCTGCCAAACTCTACTTAACCAATTCCAAACAGGTCAAATCAAATGACGCTTGATGTCTGTGTGTGTTTTTGGCTGTGAGTTGTATATCATTTTTGTTTTTGTTCCATACAGACTAAACTGCTGACTCAGTACATTCTGAATTTGGCCAAGTACGATCAGAACTATGATATTAGAGACCGAACGCGGTTCATCCGTCAGCTGATTGTGCCAAACGAGAAAAGCGGAGCCTTAAGCAAATATGCGCGGCGTATACTGATGGCACCCAAACCCGCTCCTGTCCTGCAGTCTGCCTTCAAAGGTAACTACATGTTTTGTTTATTTCAATATTGTTTCATGTGATGATGAGGTCAGATGGGAAAGACTGTATCTCACATTTATTTCATACATATAGAGTGGAGGAACTGTGACGTCAATTTATAGGGAAAAACCCAGAAGCGAGTTAGCATTTTAGCAGTTCCGGTTCCCTCGTCCCAAACTCAATGGGTTTTCTGAATGGGATTTCGATTAAAACGCTTAAATAAAGTTCGTGGCTAACACAAACTCAAGATACTTTCACATTTAATTCTATAATATAAAACACATCAGCTACATCACACTCTTGATTTTTTTAAATCGGCTACGCTTTTTTAAAATGACGGTTGCTATCAAGTTGCTAAATGGGAATACAGCCGGTGTCGGAGACATTATACATCATTGAGCTGAACTGCACTGGAACGCAGCCCGCTAGCGTTGGGCATTTGGATTTGTCTGCTATTTTCCTAAACAGTATTTTATAGTTTGTAGAATTTTTCTAATTGGGAATTCATATTGTGTGTAGATAATGCCTTCACTTGTAGAGACCGTCAAGACTAGAGCTGTGAACCTACACTGGTCTCACGGTTTGGTTCGGTTACGATTATCATGCCATCGATTCGGTTCAATTCGAAATCTCGTTGCATCACGGTGCACTGAAAGCATCCATACACAGTTTTAAATTTTCACTTCACAGCACAGCAATTCTTGTATTAAAATGTATGAATATATTTATATACTATTTGTAACACATTTTTGTCCTTTAATACAAACAGTCAGATATATAAACTGTACCTTTAAACAACACAAGCATTTATAGCAAATAAACAAATATAAATATCTCGCTCGCTTTGAGCCTTGTCTACCAAGTTCTCTTACAGCCCTTATGATTGGTCAAAGGCTCAACAGAAAGGGCTGCGATTGGCTCTTGCGCGCTGCACTCTTGACAGATAATTGACACTGATTGACACGGTGACATGACAGACACGGTGGAAAAAACTCTGCAGACACATAGTCGTGTCTGTATCCAGATGTATCGCCGTAATAGCCGAGAGGAGAGGAAAAGTCACGCCCAGCAGGTCAAATGGGCCACAGTGAGAGAGAGAGAAATGGAGTTTACTTTCATTCTTTCAATCGCAGTAAAATAGAGGCTTCTGCTGTAAGTGTCAGTGAAAGACTGTCAATAAAACACACGCAGTGAAATTGTGCACAGTTTCTGTGTTTTGAAGTAGTTGGAGCGTTGTAAATACTCGCGATCGCCTCCCTCGCCATAGTAAGCTAGTGCATTTGAGATGGATAACGTCACTACATAGTAACCGGTTATGATTATTACTGAACCGATACCAAATTGTCCACGTCTCCATCGCTGTGCACCGAAGAAACAATTAATTTTGACACCCCTAGTCAAGCCTGTCTCTTTCCTGCTCTCAGTAATGCAAGCGTGTGAATAAATGTGTAAAAATACATAAATACATTACCTGTCATTTTAACGTGATCAATTGATTTTTCATAGTTTTTTTTTCTCTATCTGAACACATTTAACTCTGTCATAACTGCAGTATTTACACTCCTCAGTATAATGTATAGCATATGTGACTGTATGGGCTGCTTTTCGCTGTAATTCACGACAAAAAAAGAATATTGAATGTTGTTCTTGTTGTTGTGTCTATGATGGAACTTGCAGGCATTTGATAGCTGTCCCTCATGCCTCATTTCTGTCGTCTATGACTAAGGTAAGCGGGCTGTAATGTTATGCATGCGTGCAATACTCTTATTTAAATACATCTTATGATAATACTATGTACATACAGTACGTGTTTTAAAGCTTTTACATCAACCGTAAAGCAAAACAAATGTATTTCCCACGTAAAAAAACTATCGAAAAGGCAGGTAGGTCTATATACAGATGTGTTTTTGCTTATATATTTGTTTATAATTTATTGCGTGGATTATAATATAATAAACCGAGAGATTAAACCTTTATCATGGACAATATTTCTAAAAGTAAGCTTGAAAGGTTGTCTGTATCAGGGTGGTGCTGACGTCACAGGCGAGCGCCCCGAAGGCACTGTAGTCTGTTTATAGCCTGTTAGCTTTTCAGTTCTTGCGTTTGCATTTAAGATCCAAAAGTGCTAAAAGTTGTATTTTCGTGTGAGGATTATCTGGTTGGACAAAACGTGTAAGTGGAATGAACAGTGTTTAAACACAGAGCTTATTATTTGCAATCTTGAAAAGCCTATGGAAAATTACTATGGGGATTTTATCGAGGGAGCCAGTTTTATGCTAGCAGCCGATTAGCCAACAGGGTGATGTCATAGTTCCTCCACTCTATTACAAAACCAGAGAGTAGGGCTAAACAATATATTGTTTGAGCATCGATTTCACAATGTGTGTATCAATGATGACCATGTTATTTTACGTTTGATTGTTCCATTTCTGTGCTTGAATGTTGTTACACTCCCCAGAAAACCTTAAATAACTGTTTATTTCACTTTTATTTGTGCTATTTTATTTACATATGCTTGTAATTTATTATATTTTATGCAGATGCACTGCAAAGTAAAAGACTTGATCATCCTAGTTGATCTAAATTAATGAAATATTTCCAAATGGAGCTGTTTAAATCAGCTGGTGAACTTGTATTCATGTCACAATATATACCGCAGCAAAACAAAATATCGCAATGTCAGATTTTTCCAAAATCACTCAGCCCTACTGGAGAGCATTTGTTTTCAAGTGTAGTTGGTTCATTTGAAAGTTTACAAGCTTTATGTAGATCTATTTCTCTTGTCTGTGAAGCAAACATTTGCTTAGATTCCAAAGGGTTCATAACAATGAAGCTGCAGAAACTGTTGTGAAAACATTAGTGTTGAAAAGATGCTGGAATTCGGTACCAATCGATACTGAAATGTTAAACACGTCCATTTCCCGCTAACATTTGAGCGCTGTTGAGCACGTTCTTAAACAGTGCTGATTTGTCATTGTGTTCACATGCTCAACAGAAATTACAGTGATCGGCTGTGAAGGTCATCAGTTCACTGAACTCCCCGCTGTTTACTGAGTGTAACCACAGATGCAGGGACACTGGACGGTTTTAAAGCTGTGGTTCAACAGCGGATCACTTATATGTCAGCTTATAGACAAACCAGCTGATCGACGTGACTTTTTAACACACTTCTGGACTGAGCTCTTTCCCTAGAGGGGTTCCATAGCATTTTTTCACATTCAAAACTATGTGAGTGACATACAGTGGGGGAAATAAGTATTCAACACGTCACAATTTTTCTCTTAAAACATATTTCTAAAGGTGCTGTTGACTTGAAAATTTTACCAGATGTTGGTAACACCCAAAGAAATCCATATATGCAAAGAAAACAATATTAATTAGTTTACAAATTAAGTTATGCTTTGTATGAAAATGAAATGACGCAGGGAAAAAGTATTGAACACATGAAGAAAGTGAGGTGTAGAAAGGCAGTGAAAGCCCAGACAGCAGCTGAAATCTCTCTGAAGTTATTCAGCAACCGTCTACCCTTCATCATTGTACATTAATATTAGCTGCTACATTACCAGGATGATGAAGATGAAACCAGGGTGGACATTTCAACAAGACAATAGACCCTTTCGCACAGTGAAACCGGTAAATATCCGGAAAATTTCCAGAACGACTTTACCGGTAAATTTAAAAAAAGTGCTGTTCACACAGGCTAGAACGTTCTGGAATTTTTCCAGAAAAGACCATTCACTCATCCATTCCAAAATATCAGTAAATTCTGACATCATTAACCAGAAGCTCTAAACAGCTGCGCTTGTATTGTATCTTATGAATTTACCAGTAAAGTCGTTCCGGAAATTTTCCGGATATTTACCGGTATCACTGTGTGAAAGGGGCTAATGATCCATGATAATACACAACCAAGGAAACTCTCTAATGCTTTCAGAGAAAGAAAATAAAGCTGTAGAATGGCCCAGCCAATCACCTGACTTTAATCCAATAGAAGATACAAAATAAAGATCAGATTTGATAGACGAGACCCATAGAACCATCCAGATTTTTACACTATTGACGTCTGTGAAAAACTCACACCTGATCAATGCATGTGTCTTCATTCTCTATATGAGAGGCGTCTTTAAGCTGCCATCACTAAAAAAGCCTTTTATATACAGTATTAAAAACATTACAGTAGTTCAGTACTGTTATGAAGCGGACAGGAGACAGAGGTAAGGAAACGTTAGGGTGTTTATTGAATGACAACAAGGAGCACATGAAGGATAGCCAGGAGGATCAGGAATGATGTTGGGGTCTTCTCCTCCGTGGCTGGGTAACAGGAATACACGAGGATGGACAGCACACACCAGATACAGCTGACAGAGGATGACACAGACTTGGAAGGACTGGAAGACAGGACGATACGGGAGGACCAGGAAGACTAGGGAGGAATACAAAGAGAACAGGTAAGTAAATCGTTTGTTTAGCTGAGGATGACTACGCTGAGTGGTCGCTCAGTTGTCCGCTTTCGTCGAGACGAGCCCGGACAATGAGCGACTGGAGTGCTGTGCTTTTATCTGGTGCTCGTGAATGTGATGCAGCTGTGTGCTCATTAGAAGTCAGGTGATGGTGATCTTCGTGAGTGGGGATCGTGAGAGCCTGACCAATCCGTGACAGTACCCCCCTCCCCAGGGCCCGCTCCTGAGGGCCGACACCTCCGACGCCGTGGTGGTCTCCCTCTGCCTCTAGGCGCTGGGAACTCAGGGTGGCTCTCATGAAACTCCACCATGAGACTAGGATCGAGAATATCAGCTCTGGGAACCCATGTCCTTTCTTCGGGGCCGTACCCTTCCCAGTCCACCAGGTACTCCAACTGGCCACCACGACGTCGGGAACGCAAGATCTCCTTCACTGCGTAGACGGCTCCTTCTTCTAGGAGCAGTGGAGGAGGGGGTTCCTCTTCGTGGTCAGGCTCTGTGGAGGGAAGAACAGGATCGTGATAGGGTTTCAGGAGTGATACGTGGAATGTAGGGTGAATACGGTAGTGAGAGGGTAATTGTAGTTTGTAGGTGACGGGGTTAACCTGTTCCACGATGGTGAAGGGACCAACAAATCGGGGACTTAACTTGCGAGAGGGCAGTCGCATGCGTATGTCCCGGGTGGATAGCCACACCTTTTGTCCGGGTGTGTATCTGGGTTCTTCAGACCTTCTCCTATCGGCGGTTACCTTGCTTCGACGGACTGCCCTCTGCAGATGTTGATGAGCCTCGTCCCAGACTCTCTCGCTCTCCCGGAACCAGTGATCCACTGCGGGGACATCAGATGGTTCGCCATCCCAGGGAAAGAGCGGTGGTTGGAAGCCCAGGACGCACTGGAATGGCGTGAGTCCGGTGGAGGGTTGCCGCAGTGAATTTTGGGCATATTCTGCCCAGCCCAAATACTGGCTCCAGGAGTTCTGGTGACCACTGCAGAAGGTCCTCAGGAACCGTCCCACCTCCTGAATCTTCCTCTCTGTCTGCCCGTTGGTTTGGGGATGATATCCAGAAGAGAGGCTGACGGCCACACCTAGGAGCTTGAAGAAGGCTTTCCATAGACGTGAGATGAACTGTGGACCTCTGTCCGACACAATATCTTCTGGAATACCAAATGACCTGAAGACTTGATTAAAGATATTGTCGGCAGTTTCAAAGGCTGTGGGAAGACCTTTCAGAGGGATTAGTTTGACAAACTTTGAGAATCTATCTACTATGACTAGAATACAGGTATTACCTTCTGACGAAGGGAGGTCAGTGATAAAGTCCACTCCTAGGTGTGACCAGGGACGGTTCGGAATCGGCAAGGGATGGAGCTTTCCAGCGGGTAGATGACGTGGGCTCTTGGATTGGGCACAGTCCTTACAGCCCTGAACATATTGCCTCACATCCCTTGCCATGTTTGGCCACCAGAATCGTTGGGATACTAGCGAGAGAGTATTGTTGATCCCTGGATGTCCAGTGCCTAGCGAGGTATGTAAGGAGTGGATCAGATCTACCCGGTGTTCAGGTGGTATGAACTGCCGATGAGGAGGGCATCCCGGCGGAGCAGGAGCTTCCGGAGTGGCAACGACTGGAGGAGCGTTCCAGGTGATCGGACAAATGGAGATGTGTTCGGGAAGAATCTTCGTTGGGAGTTCTTCATGATCGTGATGCTCGTGTAAACGAGAGAGAGCGTCTGCTCTTAGATTCTTGGGTCCTGGACGATAGGAAATGGAGAAATCAAAACGTGAGAAGAAAAGTGACCATCTGGCTTGACGTGGACATAGTCTCTTGGCCTCTTTGATGTACTGGAGGTTTTTGTGATCTGTGATCACCTGGAACGGATGTTTGGCTCCCTCCAACCAGTGACGCCACTCCTCCAAGGCTAGCTTGATTGCTAGAAGCTCCCTGTCTCCTATGCTGTAATTCTGCTCCGCCGGGCTCAACTTCCGAGAGAAATAGGCACAGGGATGCAGTCGGGGCGGTGTATCATGATGTTGAGATAATACTGCCCCGACGCCGGTGGTGGATGCGTCCACTTCCACCACGAAAGGAAGATTTGGGTCAGGATGAGTCAGGAGTGGGGCCCTTGTGAACTCCTTCTTAAGAAGGCGGAAGGCTGCGGCTGCTTCTTTGGTCCACTCCAGTCCTTTGGGTTTACCCTTGAGGAGATTAGTGAGAGGTGATGTAATCCTGCTGTAGTCCTTGATAAATCGTCTATAAAAGTTAGCAAACCCAAGAAACCTCTGGAGCTCCTTAATGGAAGTGGGTTCTGACCAGGATAGAACAGCCTCAATTTTCTTCCCATCCATACGTATACCGGTTTGGTCAATGATGTATCCCAGGAAATGAATCGACTTCTGGTGGAATGAGCATTTCTCCGCTTTGAGGTAGAGGTGATGTTCTCTCAATGTGTGTAGGACCTCCGCAACGTGTTGGCGATGTTCGGCCTCACTCCGGGAGTATATGAGGATGTCATCTATGTACACTATTACACAGTGGTGAAGAAACTCCCGGAGGACTTCATGAATGAAGTTTTGGAATACGGAGGGGGCGTTGACCAGACCGTAAGGCATGACCTCATATTCATAGTGGCCAGTAGGGGTCACGAATGCTGTCTTCCATTGGTCCCCCTCACGTATTCTTATCAGATTATACGCGCTGCGGAGGTCCAATTTAGTGAAGACTTTAGCTTCTCGGAGCTGTTCCAAAGCGGCTGGTACCAGAGGAAGGGGATATCGGTATTTTACTGTACCGTTATTTAGGACCCTGTAGTCGATGCATGGACGCAGCCCTCCGTCCTTCTTGGCCACAAAGAAGAAGCTTGAGGCGGCTGGTGATTTTGAGTGACGTATGTACCCCTGACTCAGAGCCTCCCTTATGTAATCTTCCATTGCCTGATTCTCTGGAAGCGAGAGCGGGTAGATCCTACCTCTTGGCAACTGGGCATCTGGAACTAGGTCGATCGCGCAGTCCCATGGCCGATGCGGCGGTAGCTGGGAAGCTCTCTTGGGGCAGAAGACATCATGAAAGGAGCTGTACTCCTTAGGAATGTGGATAGACTGCTTCTCAGGAGGGCTCTCGACCGATGTTGCAAACAAAGAAATGGGGTTCCGACCTTGAAGAGGGAGATTTGGAAAACAGGCAGGCGTACATCCAGATCCCCATTTCTTTATCTCTCCTGTGCCCCAAGAGATGATGGGATCGTGCTTCACCAGCCACGGGCGCCCTAGAATGATGTCCATATTTGCACCCTCCAGAACCAGAAATTGAATCCTCTCTTGATGTAACACCCCCACTTGAAGAAGGATGTCTTCGCATTGTCGATGGATACGGGTCGAAGATCGAGTGCACTGGGTTATCGGTTGTATCTGGTATATATGCGAGGACGCCTCAGTACGGAGGTGGAGTTGACGACAGAGGGATTGGGAGATGAAGTTCCCTGCTGACCCGGAGTCGATGAGGGCTGTGACAAGGAGAGAAATAGAGGCAGTAGTTATTTGTACGGTGGTAGTAAGTGGTTTACATTGTTCAATATTCGTACTGAATACACTCACTGAAGTCCGAATGGGACGAAGGGGACACTCCATACGGGTGTGTCCACTGACACCGCAGTATAGACACAGACCCCGGGTCAGCCTCCTCTGTCGTTCCGCTGATGTCAGTCTTCCAGACTCTATTATCATGGGTTCTGGTTCTGGAGAGGCTGTTGACTCAGGCGATTGGAGGAGTGCAGACGAGGGGGTGATGGTGTCCTGTTGATAGGAACGAAGACGATCGGAACATCGGAGAGAATGTTGGATGAATCTCTCCAGACCCATTGTATCATCTAATGTGGCCAGTTGGATTCGGAGAGTGGGTTCCAAGCCGAGCCGGTACGTGGTCAACAACGATCTCTCATTCCATCCACTTGCAGCTGCTAGAGTGCGAAACCGGAGAGCATATTCCTGTGTAGATAGAGTACCTTGCTTTAGATGATACAGCTGCTCTCCAGCGGCTACTTCCCCATCAGAACGTCCAAACACCTCTTTGAAATACTCCGTGAAGGTAGTGATGGAATTCATGACCGGCCCGGCTTGGTTCCAGATCGTCTCAGCCCATTTAAGTGCAGGTCCAGAGAGTAGAGATACGATGTAGGCGATCTTTGACTTATCTGTGGGATATAGAGAAGGTTGCATTTCGAATATGAGGGAACATTGTAACAGAAAACCATTGCACTCCCCCGCTCCGCCTGAGTAGGGCGCTGGTCGGGCCATGGGACTGGAAGGAAGGGCCGAAGAAGAAACTGTGGAGGCGGAAGTGCTCGGTGCTGGTGGTGCGTTGGAAAGTGGAGCTGGTGGCTGTAGAATCCGCTTCAACTGGTCCACCAGCTCTTGAAAGTGATCGGGGGTGCTCATGTTGTCGTCGTTATGGGTCCGGGCTTCTGTTATGAAGCGGACAGGAGACAGAGGTAAGGAAACGTTAGGGTGTTTATTGAATGACAACAAGGAGCACATGAAGGATAGCCAGGAGGATCAGGAATGATGTTGGGGTCTTCTCCTCCGTGGCTGGGTAACAGGAATACACGAGGATGGACAGCACACACCAGATACAGCTGACAGAGGATGACACAGACTTGGAAGGACTGGAAGACAGGACGATACGGGAGGACCAGGAAGACTAGGGAGGAATACAAAGAGAACAGGTAAGTAAATCGTTTGTTTAGCTGAGGATGACTACGCTGAGTGGTCGCTCAGTTGTCCGCTTTCGTCGAGACGAGCCCGGACAATGAGCGACTGGAGTGCTGTGCTTTTATCTGGTGCTCGTGAATGTGATGCAGCTGTGTGCTCATTAGAAGTCAGGTGATGGTGATCTTCGTGAGTGGGGATCGTGAGAGCCTGACCAATCCGTGACAAGTACTTTCTCCGTCTGTTATTTCAATGTTATTACACATAACTCATTTTTGTCAGTTTTTTTATTTGTTTTATTTTCATATTTGTATTGTTTGGGTTTTTACCAAAATCAGATTTTTTACAATGATTCCATGTCAACAGCTCCTTTAGAAATATTATTCCCAGGAAAAAACCATGACGTGTTAAATACTTATTTCCCCCCACTGTATGTATTCACTAGACTTTGATTTGATGTCTTATGTCTCAAATTTAGTAACACAGGTTCTCTCTGGCCATTCAGTGATCCACATTTTAGCATTGGTACAGCTCAGAACATAAACATAAACAGCTCAGAACATTTTGCTCCCCCAAAATGTGAGCAATACCAAAGCGTTCCAATCTATATTATACAGTGGAAAATGCCATTCGGTGCATAACAAAACAGTGAAATAACCAGATTCAGTTTACCATCATGCTCTGTTTCTAAATTACACTACCGCGAACTCAAGAGTTCTGCTGACATCGATTTCTCTCACTTTTCTCTTATTTCATCACATCTCTCCGTTCCAGCAGGGCATGAGCTGAAACACAACACTGTCATGGGGATTCTTTCTTCCCCGCAGGCCCGTAAATATCAATACAGCACGCAGAAATACTCCACACCCCATCACCGTTATTTTTTACCTCAGACGGTTCTCTCCTGATAAGCAGCATGAATCTGGAGGCTACGCCTTCTGTTTTTCTGGGGTGGAATTGAATTGGTGGATTTTCTCTAATTTGATGATGGACTGAGGAATCTGGGAGGTGCATGTGTCCTGTTAGCTGGATTATATGAGACAAAGAGAGATAATATTAGATATTGTTTTATTATATTATCGTACTAAAAGCATAGGTGACTATTTTATCGTTTGCTATATACAGATAAACATTATCCTCATAAGAGTTGCTCTTATTGTGGAAATAATGATAAAACCTGCAACTGATCTGTGCAATGAAGTACATCTGCATTTGTGCAATACAGTTTTGCGTGTTTGAGATTTACCGACATACTGTCTCTATAAATTCGCTTCATAACATCAGCTGAGTGTTTGAAATGACTTCTTTTTGTGGCCAGATGTAGTTTATATCATAGAATAAGGAGGAAATCATACTGTTATATAGTATGCAGTACCATTATAAAGGCTTGGTCAATTAGCATTCCAGTTAAAGTATACTTTATTTACTTTAAGCTTAGCTTAGCATTATTGAATCGGATTAGACTATTAGCATCTCTCTCAAAAAAAAACAAAAGAGTTTCGATTATTTTCCTATTTAGGGTTTGCCCATTCTGAAGTTACATTGTGTACTGAGGCTGGCTGAAGATGAAAAGTTGCTATTTTCTAGGCTGATATAGAGAGTAACTATAGTCTCATTCTGTCATAATTAGCGAGAAAATTTGATGCCATATCTGTAGCAGGTGCAATCATATTACGCAGGGCCTGGAAATAGACCCGATAAATTGACCATATTTTCCCTAATTTTCCTTAAATTTACCGTTTATTTATCTATTACAAAGATTATGGTCAAGAAAAGACATTAAATTTAATTTAAAATAAAGCAAATGTATGATATAGGGATGGGCATATGGATATATAAAATATGGAGCAATTCATTAAGTCCATATCGCCCATCCCTATATCATACATTTTTCTTTATTTTAAATTAAATTTAATGTCTTTTCTTGACCATAATCTTTATTTAGGGGGTGTTCTCCTTCATTTTCAGAGCTGAAGTGATCTTCCAGTCAAAATTAGGAAATAAAAACATTTTTCTTTGGGCTTAGTACATGAAGTTACAAGATAAGAGTCAGAATTAATTAGAAAAATGATCTGAACTCTTCGGAACGCTCATTTTGAGGGAGATGCTAATGGTCTAATCTGATTCAATGATCTATGCTAAGCTAAGCTAAAAGTTCTCCTACCAAGACCCAGAGAGCAGCAGAATGGATTAAAAATGGTAAAACTGACCTGTTTGACTCAAGTGAAATTGTAAAGTGAGATATATATCATACCTTTCAATTTATTTTAAATTCATTTTAATGTCTTTTCTTGACCTGAAACTTTGTTTAGGAGGCATTTTTCTTCAGCTGCAGTGATCTTCCACTCAAAATAAGGGAAAAAAAAATTCTTTAGGCTTAGCACACAATGTTACAACATAAATGTCAAAATTAAAATGGGAAAATTATCGAAACACTTTGGAACTCTCATTTTTGAGTGAGATGCTAATAGTCTAATCTGATTCAATGATCTAGGCTGAGCTAAGCTAAAAGGGCTCCTGCCAGACCCAGAGATCAGCTGAATGGGTTCAAAAATGGAAGTATGGAAAAGAGTATTTCAATTTCCCATCACTAGGCCCACACAGAATCTGCGCGCACCGAATTCTGCAAGTTTCCGCAGATTTTTAGCCCATCATTGATTCTGTATATTTACTTGTATAAACATGTGTACATTTAGATTTATTCAGTTTTTAAATTAATTAAAGTAATATTGTTGTCTAACATGAAAATATGATTTATTTACAATACAGTGTGTAAAGTAATATTTTCTGTCTTTTAGTAGATAAATTATATAAGAGACTTGCTTTGTTTACCAAATTCACTTCTAATTTGATATGCACTGTAAACATTAAATAAAAGTTTAAAAGGTATTTCTTTTTTATTTAACATATTAAGGTTTTAGTTTTGATACTCCCAAAATCATTCTGCATAAATCCGCAGATTTAAAAAAAAAATCTGCGCAGAAATAGCAAAAAATGTCTGCAGATTCCGTCTGGTCCTACCCATCACCCATCCCTATATCACATGACCCATCCCTATATCATACTTTTGCTTCAGTAGTCTTTTTTTTTAACCAAAATCTTTGTTTAGGTGTTTTTCTTCATTCTCAGAGCTGCAGTGATCTCCCAGTCAAAATGAGGAAAAAAAACATTCACTCTGTAAAGCAACACTTCAATGTTTATTGACAAACTCAGTCAACTCAGCACGAGAAAAAAAGACAACACTTTCATTTCATTTGTTCACTTCAGACCCAGTAATGATCAATTACAGCACACAAAAATATTATTATTTTTCCTTAAAGTCCACATGAACTGAAAATTGTGACTTTTTTTTTTTCTAGATAAATAAGCGATTTTCCAGTACCAAGATAAACAGACTATTTATGAGAAAACAGTGGGCGTGGCTTGTTTTTTCAACTGCGAGCTTATTGGATGTAGTAAAGTAGGCATTTGATTCAGAAAGATCGGGAAAAGGGTTTGGAGAGAGTTATTACAATCTAACAGACACCTCATTCTCACAGTTTCTGTTTGTTGTCAAAACTAACATATGGAGGGGCGTGGTTAAGTATGTTAGTCGCGCCCAATACCTCAGAGAGACGTAATCTCAGAATTTAACTGAACACAATCAGGAAGCGCATTATCAGATTTAAATTTTAAGGGCAAATTAATTTTTCCCTTAATGACTTGCACAGATTAATTGTTCACCAACTAACTAGCAACGTGAGCTAACAAAATCATGTGGTTAGTTTTGATTTCATTTGTGCTTTAAATGTTTCTGTTTCTTTGGTGCGTAATTGAATTGTTGGATTCGCTGCGGTTTAATAACAGACAGATGAATCTGGGAGACCTGTCCGACCCTCAGACGCCCAAATGTCTCTTCGTTGTACATCCACACACTTCACCTGCAATTAAGCAGCAGTTTAAGCAGGAAGAGTGTGTTCCTCATTTGCTCCTGTATGGATGGATGGATGGATGGTTTGGGGTTTTTTAGCACTAGAATGAGCTGCGTGTGATTGATGCCGGCTGTCGCTGAGGGTAATTTTTGTTGTGCTGAGTATCGCTCTCGCTGCTTGCTAAAGCGTGTCCCGCTCTTAATAGGAGGTAATAAAGTTTGTAAAGCCTGATTATGCTTCTGTGAGATGAAACTCAAAGCGACATGTCTTTGTTTGTGAGGGTTTTTTTAAGTTATGAAAAGATGCAAGTTGTGACATCATAACCTGCTTTCTGTCATAAAGGTGACCTGTAAAATTTTCAGCTTTAGATGACAAGCTGTAGTGTTTTGTAACTGCGTACTGGTCAAACATGCCATGGAAAAAATTCTCAAATTAATTTCAGGAGCAATTTTCTTGCTTGTTTGAACATATAATAATTACAATATTACACAAAATGTTTTTATTATATATGCAAAGCTTTGTTGTGGATCTGTGGCAATGTTGAAAACATTCAAATAGTAGTAAAAAAAACCCAGAATAAATATCCAAAAAGCCAAATACAAAAAACTAATTTTTTAAAACAAATATTTTTAAAAATTGTATTCAAAAGTACAGCCTCAAATCAGAAAATGTTGGGACAAAATGGAAAGCGCAAATAAAAAAGAAAGAAGTAATTTCTAAATTTACTTTGACTTTATTTTATTGCAGACAATATGTCTGTAATAATACTAGGGCTGCTCAAATATGGAAAAAATCATAATCAGGATTATTTTGGTCATAATTGTAATCACGATTATTCAAAACGATTATCAGTTGGAGTCAAAATTATTCGCCCTCCTGTGATTTTTATTTTATTTATTTATTTATTTTTTATATTTTTTAATTTTATTATTATTATTTTTTTAATTTAATTTATTTATTTAATTTTATTTTTTATTATTATTATTTTTTAGTATTATTTTTATTTTATTTTTTAATTATTTTTTAATTATTATTTTTTTTTTTATAAATATTTCCCAAATTATGTTTAACAGAACAAGGAATTTTTCACAGTATTTCCTATAATATTTTTTCTTCTAGATAAATGCTTATTTGTTTTATTTATCTAGAATAAAAGCAGGTTAAATAGGAAACCTATTTTAAGGTTAATATTATTAGCCCCCTTAAGCTGTATATTTTTTTGAATGTCTGCAGAAGAAACTACTGTTATACAATTACTTGCTAATTACCCTAATTAAGACTTTGAATCACACTTTAATCTGAATGCTTTTATTTTGAAAAATATCTAGTAAAATATTATGTGCTGTCATCATAGCAAAGATAAAAGAAATCAGTAATTAGAAATTAGTTATTAAAACTGTTATGTTTAGAAATGTGTTAAAAAATCTTCTATCCATTAAACAGAAATTGGGGGAAAAGGGTCGCTAGTAGTTCAGGAGGGCTAATAATTCTGACTTCAACTGTATATATGCACAGTTATGTTCCTCCTTGTAAATGAGGAAGGGAAATATAAATACAATAGAATAAAAATATGAAACAAACTGTGCTTTAAGCATCTTCACTGTAAGAAAAAAAACTAGCTACAAAAGTCCTTCAGTCAAGAGCAGTGAGGGATTTTCTCCTTTGGTTGTTTGATTAATGATAAAAACAGACGGCAGCAGGAATATTGCACGCTGTCACTTTAAGAACAGTGCGGTTCTGATTAATAGATTCTCTTTTACATGTCGTTTGATTCTCAAGTCGTTTATTTATTATACAAATGAGGGTTAATATGAACAATCACTAAACACTGCGTTTTGACGCCTCTTTGACCATTAAAGCGCTCACATTAAGATGACTTTAGATGTGTGTGCTGTGCTCTGCTCTGTTTCTGAGGCTGAGAGCACACACACACAACAGCATGCGGTCTCATTCGCGCTTTTAAAACATTATTGATTCGAATGTACATCAATGAATTATGCGCATCCCGGCTGCAAACGTTACATTACAGTACGTGCTTTTAGGAATGTTGACGTGAAACTGAGCTTTGCAGAGCAACAAATGTGTACAACTGGAGGGGCGGTGTATGATGGGGCTGGTATATGATGCAATAATCGTTTATCTAGATGAATGTTTTTTCATAATCGTTAGAAGCCAAAATCGAAACTGAATTTTCGATTAATTGCACAGCCCTAATATGAACACAAAATATTTAATGTTTTGTCTGGTCAACTTCTTTTCCTTTGTAAATTTACATTCTTTCCTGTCATTCAGACCTGTAACACATTCAAAAAAAGTTTGGGTAGGAGCATTTTAGGGCTAGTAATCAGGTAACTTGGTTAAATAATGATGACTTGAAACAGGTGATTGTAATAATAATTTGGTACAAAAGCAGCATCTAAGAAAGATATAGTCCTGTAGGAGCAAAGATGGGCCGAGGATCGCCAGTTTGCCAACAAATATGTGAGTAAATTATTGAAACATTTAAAAACAATGTTCCTCAAAGTAAGATAGGAAGACATTTGGAACGTTCACCTTCAACAGTGCATAATATAAATAAAAGATTCAAGGAATCTGGAGGAATCTTTTGTCCTGTCTCTGTAATGCTGTTGCACTGTAGAAGCTTTGTCACGAAAACAAATTCCTAGTATGTGTAAACATACCTGGCAATAAAGCTCTTTCTGATTCTGATTTCTGATTCTGAGTTTTGGTGCATAAAGGACAAAGAGTGCAATTACTGTCATCTCTGATCCCTCAAGCGGCACTGCATCAAGAATCGTCATTCATCTATAAGCGATATCAACACATGGGCTCAGGACAACTTTGGCAAACCTTTGTCAAGTACCACAATCTGTAGTTACATCCACAAATGCCTGTTAAAACTGTACTGTGCCAAAAGGAAGCTCTATGGTAACGGTGTCCAGAAACGTCGTCAACATCTCTGGCCTCTGAGGTATCTGAGATGGACCATCACACAGTGGAAACGTGTCATGTGGTCAGATGAATCAGTATTTCAGGTATTTTTTGGGAGAATTAGATGCTGTGTGCTTCTGACCATAGAAGAAAAGGATCATCCAGACTGTTACCATGAACAAGTCCAAAATCCAGGGTCTGTCATGGTATGGCATTTTGTCAGTGCCCTTGGCAAAGGCAACTTACACTTCTGTGGTGGCACCATTAATGCTGAAAAGTACTTAGAGATTTTGGAGCCTTCTTTTCCAGGGACACCCATGTATATTTCAACAAGACAATACAAAACCACATTCTGCACACATTACAAAGTCCTGGCTGTGGAGGAAGAGGATACAGGTAATTGACTGGCCTGCCTGCAGTCCCGACCTGTCTCCAATAGAGAATGTGTTGCACATTTTGAAGGGCAAACAAAATGCGATGAAAAAAAGACCCTGTACTGTTGCTCACCATGAAGCTGTAGTCACACTAGAGTTTTGTGTGCAAAATTCTGTGTACGGCGCTGCGAAAAGGGGCGGGATTAAACAAGATGATTAGACATTTAAAAAAAGCGAGCGATTGCTCCATGAATTGCTCCATATTGCTCATAAATTTCTGTCCAGAGAGGTCATGTTTGATCCTCAATTGGTCTCACGCAGTCAAGTGATGCGATTTCGCAGGTCAGATTTCACCAAGCTTGAACTTTGCACCACAGCAACCTGCGAAACTGGACGAATGACCGTGCGTTTCCGGTCTGACACATTCGCATGCGTATGAATGGAAGTCTATGAGAAGAAAGGTTCAGTGTGACCGCAGCTGAAGACTTGTTTGCAAGAAGAATGAGACAAATGACACCTGAAACACTTCATCACTTGGTGTCTTCAGTCCCTAAGCATCTTTTCAACATTACAAAGTGGTAAATGCTTTATTGCTCCAACTTTTTTTGAAAGTGTTGTAAGAACCAAAATTGGAATACGTGTTTGAGTTTGAATAAAAAAAAAAAACAATACAAATTATGAGGAACACATTAAATAATGTTTGTTGTATTGTCTGCAATGAAATGCAAGTAAAATTACATCACTACTTTCTTTTTTTATTTGCGTTTTCCATACTGTCCCAACTTTTTCTGAATTGGGGTTTTAGAACTATGGAATAAAAAGAATGATCATAAAATAATTCTTACAATTACTAAATGAATTAGCCAAAAGTAAATACATGCATACAGTATACATACTATAATGAATAATACAGAATATGTAACTTTTTTCTTCACAGAATAAATCTTTATACAAAAAACTATATTTAAAAAACTGTTGAAAACTAAAAAAAAAAATTATATTAAAACATTCACAGTTTAAGTTGCAAGTCATATGTGGGTCCATGGCATCTAAAATAGCAAAAACATCTGATTTAGCATCTAGAAATAAACTTATAAGAAAATATTTACATTTATCAAACACACACAGACACACACACACACACACACACACGCACACACCACACACACACACACACACACACGCACACACACACACACACACACACACTTACACACACACACACACACACACACACACACACACACACACACACACACACACACACCACACACACACACACACACACACACAATATTAATAGATTCCTCTTTTTTTTACTTAAATAATGTTGGTTTTAAATCTGTGATGTGTGTCTCTGGTTTTGTCTCTGATGGGACTGCTTTTATTTTATTACGATAATTTCATGATTGTCCCCATGGTTACTGTAGATTAAAATAAATTAGTAAACATGCAGCCGTTAGCCTTTATTTCATTTATGCGGAGTAAATTTTATCCTGTATCATTTGCGAGACATTTAGCTGCTGCTGTCATTTTTAATAATCCTGCTTCAGCTCTTCTGTTTAGTGGCGTTTATCTTCTTATGTTTATATTTTGCAGAGCCAGAGTGAATATGTGTTCATATGCTATAGTAATTATGGGATGAACCCGGTGTGCTGTGAGAAGGGCACGCGGGAAGACCTGAATGCCGTGGCATTTCTGCCAGCTTAATGTCAATTACCCAGCAGGTCTTCCAAAGCCTTGTTAGGACAGTTATTGCTTTTTTTTGTTTATTATGACAAAGAACTACAGTAATATCCAGAGATGGAGGCAAAAGTTAGAAGCCTTGTAGCAAAACTTTTAAGCATCTGCATAAGGTTTCATTCATCTTGATTTTATTTTTATAGTTTATAATAATGGTAGAGTATAGTAAATTTAGTACATTTATTATTGACACATACATTTTACACACACATATATATATACACACACACACACAGAGCTGAAATTATTAGCACTCCTGTGAATTTTGTTTTCTTTTTAAATATTTCCCAAATGATGACTAACAGAGCAAGGAAATTTTCACAGTATTTCCTATAATATTATTTCTTCTGAAGAAAGTCTTATTTGTTTTATTTCGGCTAGAATTAAGCAGTTTGTTTGTTTGTTTTTTAACCATTTTAAGGTCAATATTATTAGCCCTCTTAAGCAATATTAGTTTTCAGTTGTCTACAGAACAAACCACTGTTACAACGACTTGCCTAATTACCCTAACTTTATCAGGGATCTGTCTTATGGTTGTTTAATTTTTAGCTTTGTGACAGAACTCTGACACTCACTCGTTTATTTTGTTTTCTTGAATGCACGGTTATCTTGAGCTGTGTGCTCATGTCTGTTATTTGTCGTGTGTGTGGGGCATGGCATTCAGATTCTGGCACTTCGTTCTACTGTGGTTTTGTGTCAGAATTTGGACGCTCATGCTCCATGTCTGTTTATTTGTTTGATATTTTGCTTTTGTCTGACATTCTTCATGTCTTTGTGCAGTGGGTGACACTTTAAAATGAGCATTACCGCCGCGTCTTGTACCGCTGTCGCTCTAAAGGAGTAAGAACATGTTTTTAGGGCTAACCGCAGTATGAGACTATGCCGCCACAGGGCACAAATGGACGTGATGTGGAACTGACAGAAATATACAGAAGCTGTAAATACCCTCATACTTGTAAATGAAGGTGAAATAATGAAACAAAGCATTATAATTTCTTCATTAATCATTAAAAATCTGTTAAGCTTTAAATGAGGAATGAGGATTCATTTTGGAAAGTAAAGTTAAAGAAATAAAAGACAACTAAAATGAACGTACAAGCATGCATACAAATAAGTAGACCTAAATAAATAAATTATATATATATATATATATATATATATATATATATATATATAGAGAGAGAGAGAGAGAGAGAGAGAGAGAGAGAGAGAGAGAGAGAGAGAGAGAGAGAGAGAGAGAGAGAGAGAGAGAGAGAGAGAGAGAGAGAGAGAGAGAGAGAGAGAGAGAGAGAGAGAGAGAGAGAGAGAGAGAGAGAGAGAGAGAGAGAGAGAGAGAGTGTTTTATTTTAAAGTGATAGGACTCAGACAAAATAAGCTTTTTCATTTATGTTTTCATTTCATTTACATTTTCTTTGTTGATTACATTTAACCATCTCATTTTATGTCTCAATTATTGTACATAAATAATAAATGACTAATTAAATAAGCCTAACTAAACATCTCTTTAAAGTGTTACCAGCAAACACTGAGAAACAGTCCGGCGCATGGTCTAAAGACCTTTTAAGTTGAACGCTACCTCATCAAAAGCATAAAAATTAATTGACCTACCTCAAGCAGATCACTTAACTTATAATAAAAATAGTTTTGCCGCAGGACGTAAATTAATTAATTTCAATAATATAGTTTCAGTTTAGTTCAGTATTTTATATATATATATATATATATATATATATATATATATATATATATATATATATATATATATATATATATATATATATATATATATATATAAACTTTTTAATCTATTAATGGCTCATTATTTTTTCTGTGGTCTTTTCAATTTCAGTCACCTTGCATATGCGAGTGAAATAAAATGCACGCATAACAGCATTAAAAAGAAAAAAGCAGTGAAAAGTTATAGCTAATTCATCAAAATTGGCTATATGAAAATACTCCTGAAGTATAAAAAACAATACACCTTGTCAAAATATAAGCTATTTTTATATAGGCCTACTATAATTAAAAGAAAGCTGCAAAATGGGCTATATTATTTTAATTCTAGCCTATATTATTTTAATTCATTTCCTCTGTCTTCGTCACTTGCTAGTTCAATGCGAGCATGCTGCGCGAGATGAGAGACAACAAGGCAATATTGACCTTTTTTTATAGGCTATAGGCTACTACAGTATATAATGATTTAGTTTTTTTACATATAGTATTGCATTAGTTTACATAGACGTTTTATAGTTTACATAGGCCTAAAATGAACGCCTCTGTTCGGTGCGTAGTTATTATTTAAAACAAACCTGCGTGTATGTGGAATGTGTTTGCAGTTGTTTCAGTTTCTTTCACATGGTCGTTTATTATCTGTGTGCTTTGTTTTTGTGTTAGCACATGGCCATGTGCTCATTTGTCTATTAGTCAGACCCTTGCTCATTTTGTTCATTTGCCTCACCTCATTCTCCCAGTGTGCTCTTGCTGATTTTAAGTTATGTGATGTCTGTTTTTCTGTCTGGTTTGGTTTTATTTTATTTTATTACTTACACACTTTATTTTTATGGTCCGTTTGAGTATTAGTAGACTGTCTGCTTAATATCGGTTGTTACTGCTCCTTCAACAGACATTTAACTGACTATAAGCAACTTTGCAAGTACATGTCAGCTTACATTAACCCCAATCAACAGTCTACTTATAAATGGTATCCAGTATTACAGGTTCTCAGTCAGCATGACATCACACTGTGTTTGATGACATCAGCATGTATATTGCTCTTAATCTTTCTCTTCTTCCTCTGTCTTTCAGATCGTGATCGATATCAGCTTGGCACACTCTCTCATACGCTCAATTCACAGGCCACCGGGTACCTGGAGCTTTCCGATTGGCCGGCTGCTGCTCCTGACCAATCCGTGAGAAATGTGGAGGTAGTGGAACCGGTAAGACAATCCTTTTCTATTATTGCCTGGTTTTAACGCTAAAATTCTTTCACATGATCATTTAAATAATGTTCTGTTTTTTGCACAAACCGATTGTTTGACTATAGTGTATCATCAAGAGCCATGGGTGTTACTTTGCTTTTGCTAGCTTTTGTATACTTTTTTTTTTCTTTGATAAAATTAAAATGATTAAAAATTACAAAAATTCAAATGATTAAAAATGCCAAAATGATTCGTTGTGAATATATATATATATATATATATATATATATATATATATATATATATATATATATATATATATATATATATATATATATATATATATATATATATATATATATATATAATTATTATTATTATTTATTTATTTATTTTTTTTTATTATTTTTATATTATATTATCATAAGACTTTTTAAATGTAACTCAACATCTTAGATTGCACTGATTAAAAAAACAACAAAAAAACAAGCCAAAAAATAACAACATTTGTGATCCTGAACAAAAAAACCTGCCTTATGTTGCAGAAGTATATTTTTGGCAAAATGGTATGGGTCAAAATTATAGATTTTTCTTTTATGCCAAAAACCTATATTGCATAAAGATATTAAGCTAATTTTCTACTGTTAAACTACAAAATTTTGACTAGCGATATCCATTGCTAAACATTTCATTTAGACAAATTTGAAGGTGACATTTCTCAATATTTAGATTTTTTTGAACCCTCATATTGTAGATGTTAAAATTGTTTTTTTCTCCCCAAATGTTGTCCTATCATCAACAATTAGGAGGCTTCAGTTTACTGTTGTTTCCATGACAGTGAATAAAGTGATATGATTAGCGTTATTGCAGAAGCAGGTACAATTATAAAAGTTATGTCTGCACATTATTTAAGTTGACTTTGATTTTCCGGTGAGCATGTGTGGTACATGCATAAGCAGATAGAATAGAGTGAGGTATAAAAGGGGCCCTTATATTCAAAAATCACCTTTATAAGGGGTTAAAAGCAGTAGTGTGGTAACAGTGTGTGAATACAGCCAGCATCTAAGGGTAAAAATTTATTCATTCTACATTCTTATAATCACACTTGATAAAACAGTTTGAAGAAATACATTGATTGACAGCCCTGAGTGAGAAGCAGCCGTCCACCATTAGCATTTTGAATCTGCTTCTGCGGTGGCACATTGGCATTTATAGCTCCGCCCTCTTTTGAAAAGAGCACAATCTCATTTGAATTTAAAGTGACAGTCACAAAAATGGCACAATTTGGATCAAAGTCTAAAAGAGGCAGTTTCAAAGAGTTATCAAAAGTTTTTTGTGTGATATTTTGAGCTGAAACTTCACATACACACTCTAGGGACATCAGACTTATTTTAAATCTCGTAAAATAGGGCCTAATAGGTCCCCTTTAAGCTATTTAGAACTTTTGCACAGGCTCTACTCTTGTGTTTTGTTTGACGCAGCAAAAACTATCCATCCTATTCATGGCGCAGTGAAATAAACACAATATAAATAAATATATTATTGTATAGCGTGTCCAAAAAAGTGTGTGTTCTGCATCCAAAAAAAGCATAACCCTATTTTTATATAATTTTTATTTTAACAATAATTTTTGGTGGCCGGTGCATCCCTACTTAAAATGCTACCAGTTGTTGGCTTGTATTTTATGAATCAACATAGACCACAGTTTCAGCTAAAAATCACAGTGTGGTGATGTCATCAGGTCTTAAATGATAATAACCTGATGCTGATGATACACAGGGCAACTCTTTGGGCAATGTTACCAGGCAGTTTTGCAAAGCAATTGTGCTTGGCTACTTTTCTACTAAGAATGGGAAAGAAAATTACCCTAATTAGTTACCCCATTTCTCACCTGGTTACCCATTTATGGCGCTTTTTCCCAAAGTTGACAAGCAACATTGCTCAGAAAAGTTGCCCTGTGTATCATGAGCATTACTTCATGTTTTTGTTCTTTGTGGCAGGTGAAAGACTCTGGAGCGCCGTCACTTGGTAAATCCAAAGCTGGTAAATCTAAGGAGAAGTTTTACTCTGATGAGGAGGAAGAAGAAGAGGAGGATGAGGAAAGCAATAGTGAAGACAGCAGCAGCAGCAGTGAAGGTTTGGATGTGAAATAAGAGCTTGTTTTTGCAACTTTGCAACTCGTTTTAACCTGTTTGTGCGCACATGCAGAGTCAGAAAGCGGATCTGAGAGCGAGGAAAACAGCGAGGATTCAAACAAGAGCAGTTCCAGCCAATCAGAGAAGAGCTCCAGTGAATCAGACGCTGACAAGAAGAAGAAAACTCAGAAAAACAAAAAGATACAACAGCAGAAACCAGACAATAAAAAGAGGTACACGTCTTACTCAACATCTAAATGAACCAATCACGAATTTGCAACCCAAATCGATTACATAAACTTAATATTTACAAATTTAGGTGGACTGAACATAAAACAATTAAGTTTCCCCCCCAAAAAAAACAAATATTAAGAATTGTGTTGTTTTGGCTCATTTTAAAGAGCCCCTATTATACATTAAAAAAGGGTCAAATTTTGGTTTTATGGGTCTCCAACAGCAAGCTGATATGCATGCAAGGTCAAAAAACACTTTCATTGTCTTATAATATACATTTATTTTTACAAAATTATTCCAGCGACTCCCATATGATTCGTTCAGAGATTCATTTGTTCTGAACTCCTCCTTAGCGTAAAGTTAATCAGCGCTGATTGGACCGATGACAATCTTTTGCGATTGGTCGACAGCATTCAGCGTGAGACACAGTGAAATGCCCAGCACGGCTTATCAACAATATTGAAGTAGTCAGTGCAGAGTGTATGTGTGAGCATACCTGCCAACACACCTGTTTTTCCTGGGAGTCTCCCGTATTTCAGATCCATCTCTCCTGCCACCCTCCCATTTTGTTATTTATCCCAGAAAACTCCTGTAATTTCAACAGCTGATGGTGGCCATAGCAACGACAAACAGCAATGGAACGCGAGCTCACAAACGCATTTAAATCCGTAAACAAAGCGGCATGCGTCGCATTTTCAACGTGACATTAGATGCGATATGAGAATATAAAGAGTTAACCGGATACAATACAAGCAGTTACAAGTAACAAAACACAATTAAATACATCATTTGCAAGCTAGAGAAAACAAGGAGGCAACAATTTTAATCACACTTACATACACTTGTGAAATGGAGAAAGAAACTTGTCCATTATCTGTGCACTGTGAAGTTCCTGTCAAGCTCTGACAAAGTTTCCATACACCAATAGTCTTTTCTGATCCTTCCTTTAACAAACAGCCAACGAATCCCCCATTTTAAGCGTGTAGATTTCACAAGCACTCGTCAAAAAAATGACGAGAACACAGCACAAGGCTGGGGCTATAATGCTGAGGTATTTTTCAAAACTAAACCTCAACCACTGACTCTTCACAGTTTCATCTTTGGGTAGAGAAAATAACACCAACTTTCCCTCACACTTCCAATAATATCCAGCTGAGCACAGCGTCTACACAACTTGATTCATTCGGGATCTGCTACAGTGTTTGTCTTCCTCTATTTCTTTGCTACTGTGTTGTGTGGGCGGGATTCAATTTTCCCGGGTTTGCGCGAGCAACAATTGGGCGGGGCTTAAGTTTCATATCAACGTCTCGCAGGCCTGGATTGGCTAATTTTTTGGCCATGAGGGCCGGTGTCCCTGGCTGCTTGCGCTCTCAGCAGTCGCACAATTTCACAATTTTTTATTGTTTATTATTATATAGGTTTATTATTAAAGTTCAGAGATATAACTGATGTACCTCAGGGGTTTTCCTAAATGAAACGGTGAATATAAACATAATCATGAAAATCTTAATAAAGGAATCAACACATTAGGGTGTTTATTTGCTGAAATTGGTATTAAAATCTTTTTTTTTGTATTGTGCAACATATATTTGTAGAGTCTTGCATAGTATATATTGTGAAAAGGGGAAAAACAATAAATCGCTGTATAAATGCTGTAATGTTTAAATAATTTTTGGTTAAAGATGCGTGAGAGTCATGTGACCATCTGGAAGAACGCAGCATCTCATTTCTCACAGGATGCGTTCTTTGTCCTCGCGGTCTCCCGAGTTCATTCTTCCGAGGTGATCTGGCTAGACTGAGAACGGACTTGCGTTCTTGGAATTGAGAAACAGCCACACACCTGGTCTAGCTAATCAAGCTCTTACTAGGCTTTCTAGAAACATCCCTGCAGGTGTGTTGAGGCAAGTTGGAGCTGCAGACCTCTCGGACCAAGATTGAGAACCCCTGGTCTAGTAGATTTTGTAGTGTTTAAATCTTCTCATAATATAATAAAAAACAAATACTTTTATTCTGTAAAGATGCGTTGTCTTGCAAAACTAAGGAGTAAAGCAATTTAAATCTATTTAAAAATATTTATATTTTATGATTTTATGATGACTTCCATATAAATATATAGCATTTGAACAGTAAATCACCACATTTGAATGATTTCCTAAGGGTTGTTTAACACTGAAGATTTGAGTAAAGATGCAGAGAATCACAGTTTAAATGACTTTTTTAAATTGTAAAAATATTTCACAATTTTACTGTATTTTGGAATAAATATATACCGCCATGGCGAGCATAAGACATTTAAATATATATATATTTTGTAATTATAATGCATATCAACCTTTAGTGGTCTGAATTCCAGCACTTTATAATTACATCTAATGCTAGTGCTAATTTTGACGTGCTTGCGAGCAGAAATATATAGACAGATGGTGTGTGAGATTGATTTTGGCCCTTTTAAACGTGCATGGCTGTGTTGTCCTCAAGTGTGCACACAAGTGAATGCACAACGTATAACTTAAAACGTTTTATGTATGTGCAGCAGGTAAATAATGTGTGTGTTCAGTGTGTGTTTGTGTGATTGCGTATGCGGCAGCATAAAACGTGACTAATAAAATGTGGCACCAATAATCTCACCCTCCATCTGTTCATATGCACACATTCTCGCTCTCTCTCTCTCTCACACACACACACACACACACACATGCAAAGACTAAGCAGTTAGGGCTTTTTTTTCTCAGTAATTTAGTTTTCTAATTATCTTTTTATTATATTTTATGTTTACCATTAACATTTTAACCCATTCTTACCTGTAGTTATTTTTGCAATTACACTAATATTAATAGAAATTTTGAAATCAATATAATTAGCTAAATTTTTTTACATTATTTATTTTATTTTGAGTTTGAGCTGCGAGACTTTCTGAAAGATAAATGTATTTATTGTAATTCTGTGTTCACACCAAACGCGGCATGTGCGAATAAATTGTGCTATTCATGCGTAAATGGAAGCGTGAACATTTTGGGCTCTATCATACAACGGGCGCAATAAGGCGCAAGACGTGTTTTGCGCGATTTGTTGCTATTTTCAGACCAGCGCAACCCTAATTTTTCCATTTTGCGCTACGTTGTTTAAATAGCAAATCCATTTGTGCCATTTTGTGGACACATGGGTGTTCTGCTCCATAAAGGAGGTGTGTTAAGGCACATTGTTGGCGCGTTGCTATTTTGAAGATCTGAAATAGATCACGACATTGACCAAGTAAAAGCTGGTCTAAAGTCCAGCGCAGAACATGTTAGTTATGCACCTATACAGGTCCAAATGCTTTATACACACAGGATGTACAGCAATACACAAATATCTTTACAAATGAAAAAAATTAAAGGATTAAAATGTTACAAAAAATATTATTTACTACATAGATATAAAAACCACTGCCTTCATGCCTTCATGTCCGGGGTGCCTTTTTCATGACAGTTTGCTTTTGTATAATGTTATTATCGTTATCAGTATTATTTATTATATGCATATTTATATTTGTTTTGACAAAAACAAGTTCAGATTTGTCCATTTGTCGGGTTTTGGGGACGTATGCATCACCATATGGGGCATCAGAACAGGACGTGTGTTTGGAAATCTCAGTGTTTTTGACCACACTTCGTTATTATTGTTCATTTATTCGTTTGCTGGAAATTAGAACTGAATTTAGAAACCTTTTGACTCAAATTAAACATGTAGGCTAATGGATGTCTTTAGTGCAGTGAGTAAAACACCGTTTCCTGAAAGGAGTAAAGTAAAGAGTAAAAGTAAAGAGAAAGTAAAGAGGCTGAATGGAGGAGGCTCGTTCCTTATCCACACTGCAGACAGTCTGTTTAACTGTTTTCTCGCTAGTGAAGCATTCAGTTTTTCCTCTTGCAAAGTCCGCCATGTAAATAGCAAATGCGCCATGGTGCGACGCAACTGACTCTTAAAGGGAATGGGAGATGAGACTCTGAATGGTTTAATTCACATTATGCTCAAAACACCCATAACTCATTAAGAGAATAAGCACAACCCTGTTAGACCGTGCGTCAGGGAGCAATGCGTATTTTTCCATCCTTAAAATAGCAAAAGTGGATTCGGACATGCCCTTAATGCTTTTGCACCCTGCGCTTGCTTTAGACTTTGCGCCTAGATCATTAAAATAGAGCCCTTTGAGTTCACTTGCTTCATTCACTCGTCAAATTCGCTTCATTTGTGCGTCAAATTCATGTCACGTGAACTTCACACGTGAAAAGTGTGGATTCACGTCATGGGCAGGGCTTCTGTCTGCTCAGTCACACTAGCTTCATTGCTAAATGGCTAACATGGATTTTATTGAGATAGTAGCTGTGCTTTATGTGCATTAGGAAGGCTGAAAAACAATGTAGGTTCATTCAACGCCGTGTCCACTAGATACTTTCTGAGGGGCACCCAGCTCTGTAAGTTCCTCAACTCCTCCAGAAACTATACCTGGATGATGGAGGCTTTCAGCGGGGATTCAGACTGAGCCAAGTCCAGTTTGATGAGCTGTTGTCACATGAGGATTTCCCCTCGGGACACTGACAACAGGCACTTTGTCATAATCACAACCCTGCAAAAGAACTGGTTAACGCCATCTGAAGTTCAGATTTTCAAACTCAAACGATTCGCATGATATGTGCAAAAATGCTCAACTCAAGCGCGAGTGATTTACATGTTAAGTCAATGCAAAGACGTGAAGACATTGTGCGGTGCGATTCATGCAAATGACGCGATTCGTGGTGCGATTCGTATCTTTGCTTTGACTTAACATGTAAATAACTTATGCTTGACGCTTCATCCGCGTCGGGTGTGATCGCAGCATAACTCTGTAATAGCCATGCTTATGAATGCATCTTTTTTTTTAAAAATGCAATTTAAATAATTTATTGATCGTTTTGAACTACTGACATCATTTATCAAGATAAAAAATTGATAAATGAAAAAAATCTTTAATTGAATAATTTATTGATGCATTTTAAGTATCAAAAGTCACTTACAATTATATGTATTTTCAGGCCATAAACACACACACACACACACACACACACACACACACACACACACACACACACGATCAACACCTTGCACACACTGTTGATTGCTGTGATGTAACATTTCTGTAGTTGACCCTGCTCAATTCATTAGAGCCTATAATTAAACAGCTAATACCCAAACACACACACGCACATGTGTGTATGATGCACACTTTGCCTGCTTTGTTTATTCTGCCATTGTGCATAATTTAAGGCTCTCGTCCACATCCTCAAGTACCGTGAAATGCTCTCATTAATAAACACACAACCTGCTTTAATGCTGCCGTTGAAGTGTGTGTGTGCGCGTGTGTGTGTGTGTCACTTGCTCTGAGCAATTGAAATCAAAAGGCCAAATTAATCCATCTAATCATCTCACAATTAAACAGACATTGTTCCCTCTGCTAATTTAAACAATCTCCTCTCTCTGTCTGTATCAGGCAACGTCCCTTCAGATGTTTCGACAGTGAATGTTCCTTGCTGTTGGCTTATTGTTTAACACTTTTATAGGTTGTTAAATTTGACCCAGGAATAAATATTTAAACATGTAACTAAATTGCTTGCAATGGTGGTCGCTGAATAATTCCGCAACTTCCTGGCTACAATCCTAAGTTATTTTTGTTGTTTTAATAGAAAAGCATTAGTGTAATTTGTGGCTCTTGACCACAAGACCGCCTTAAATAGCATGGGTATATTTTTGACTATAGAGGTGGCAATTCCCAGAAATTTGCAGACAGTTTTGCGAAAAAAAAAAATATATATAAATATAAAAATTGCACAAACGTACTTTTTCTTTCTTTTAGATTTTACTTACTGAAGAATCTGAAATGTACAGTACCTCACTCAGGACATGCGTTAGGGCTTCCTCTACCATAATACACCTAAAACACGGACTGCGGTAAAGCTCATTGCAGGGAAGCATTTTGTCTCGTTTACTGCAGGAAAAGTTAAATGAAAGCATTTATCGATTTCACATTGAACATCATAATACCAGCCATACATATAAAGCACAAATAATGTCCTTCAATTTTGTCATGTCCATTGGTCGTCATCCTTGAACCAATATCCATCATTGTAAGCTGCTTGCCGTTCTGTCCGTTCTATTGCTCGCACTTTTTTTGCCGTCTGAAGTGCGTCAAATGCACTAAACAGTCAATATGCACCACCGGATGTCTAGTTGCGTCTTTGAGTTGCCTACACATTTACTTGCGCTTCATACGCATCTGCTTACTGCACAGGCTGCAACCCAACCCCACCCCCCCCCCCCCCCCCCCCCCCCCCCCCCTCCATGTAATGTAATGATTGTGAGGGCGCAGGTGAGACATAATTTTTCGAGAGACACTCAAATTATCAAATTAGGGTTGGGCTTTGTTGACCAATTTGGCATGGTACAATGTCTAATGTGAAACATCGCGAAGGACGATGGCATCGTCGTTATAGGTGGTGGTGAATTTAATATTTATAAATAATTATTTAATTCATAACGAATTAATTATTTGTAGCCTACCGTTTCAACTACCTTACCCGCATGGTCTTTGTTTTAGCCATAACCAAAATCATAAATAAATGAAGATACAATCACTTTCCGCGGGACTCTGACATGAATAGGCAGAGTGATCTGTGTCGTTATAATGGCGTTGACAAACTTGGTTGGTAAAAAAGTTGCACAACCAACAGTATCTGAGGTTTTCGCTAAAAAGTACAAGCGTGAAAGCGAAAGATTGAAGCAGTGTACTGACCATCTGACTGCCTGGACCCACTGTCTTGAGCGCATGACAGTGTGTATGTGGTCACGTGATGTGCATTTTCAGCGGTAGTGTAGACGAAGAGCTGTGGATCATTTTGTTCTTAAATGCCATTTTAAAACTAAGACGTATTAGTGTTAACGGGCCCTCGGTGTGTATTTTTCACAAGCGGATTTGCGACAAGGGCGGGGCGAAGGATCACGATGCCAGCTCAGCATCATGGTGTCTATCGGCGATGGACGATGGCATCGTCTATCGGCCAACCCTAACTCAAATACATCACGTGCGCTGCGGATGAACATCTATAAGTCATGTAAAACAATTCATTGCAAACTGAAATAAATATATTTTGATAAAATGGTTTAGAATAGGATGTTTTATGAGATTATTCACATTTGTTGCGATTATTTTGCGTTTAGTTAAGAATTTTGCAGGATCACAAAAATTTGTGACTTTTTGTTGATTTTGCGTTGGATTCAGCGATCGCGGATTCGCGAAAATCTATGGGGTCTGATTAATAGTCAAATTCATATCAAAGAAAAACAAGATGTCTGTTATATGGGAGTATTTTGGTTTTAAAGTCACAGACACCGAACAAAAACAGATCATTTGTAAGAGCTGTTGCAGAATTGTTGCTTCAGCACGAGGAAACAACCAGCACCTAAAAAAGCCCCACAGGCGGCTATATGAGTAGTGTCTTGCTAAAAAGTCAACTAAAAGTATTGCCAGTGACACTCAATATAGTAGCTAGCAACAGCACAGTACAATTTTAGAGTTGTTTGCAGCTGTTACACCATATGAAAAAACATCACAAAGGCACTAGGAGATAACTAACGCCATAACTCACTACTGTTTGCTCTAAAGAAAAATTTGTGTTTCATTTCTAAATATTTATTTAAAAATTAGAATAAAAGTTGGAGTTAATATCTTTTCAGTTCCTCGTTTAACTAACACGTACTGCATTTTAGCAGTAAGAAGCTACGATACAGAATATTAAGCTGAAGCTTGACTACATAATTAAATCGCAAATCAAATCGAAATAAAAAATCGCAATTAGATATTTTCCCCAAATCGCACAGCCCTACTGACAATGCTATCCCTACTAAAATGCATGACGATGTTTAGTTTGCAATTGCTTGAGTAAACTAAGGCAACAGTTGTAAAGGCTCCGCCCTCATTTTGAAAGGGGGTGGAGTTCAGCAGCTCATTTGCATTTAAAGAGACACACAGGAAACAAAAAGTACTTCAGATTCTACCCAAGGAAAGGAAATAACAGCATATTATGATGAAAGATATTTAGCAGAAACTTGACTGATGCATTTTGTAGACAGTCTGTAGATATGAATTAGTGTTTACTGGATGCATCTTTAATTTAAGATGATCAATTTGATTAGTGAACTCAAATATATGCATTGTCTGTTTGTGTGAACGCAATTGACAGGAAGCAGAAGAATGGGAATGCTGGAAAGAGTGAATCCAGATCAGAAAGCGAATCAGGCTCTGGGAGTTCATCGTCTGAAAGCTCGTCTGAATCCGGATCGGAATCTGGATCAGAATTGGAGTCGGATTTAGACTCAGGAACAGATCAAAAGAAAAACACAAAGTCTAAACCTGTTCAGTCCAAACCTGTCGTTAAGGTGAGATTGAGAAAAAAAAGCACATTCAGCTATGAATTTTTGCTGTGTACTATATATGCATCCATGTTTAAATGTAACGCTTGTGTGCATTTTCAGCAGGTTGAGAAGAAGGAAGTGTCTTTGCTTGATCTGGATGATTGTAAGTTTCTTTCTATACAGATTCATTTCTGTGTTATCCTTGATAATTGAACAAAATACTGTGCTTTAGAAGGATTTTCTACTGATAAATAATATGACTTGTTTTGTTTATGTACATGAATTTATAATCATATATACACTCACCGGCCACTTTATTAGGTATACCTTACTGGTACCGGGTAGGGCCCCTTTTGCCTTACAAACTGCCTTAATCCTTCATGGCATAGGTTTAACAAGATACCATCTCAAGGTTGGATGTGTTGTGTGTTCAGAGATGCTCTTCTGCAGACCTTGGTTGTAACGAGTGATTATTTGAGTTACTGTTGCCTTTCTATCAGCTGGAACCAGTTTGACTACTCTCCTCTGACCTCTGGCATCCACAAGGCATTTGCTCCCACAGAACTGCCGCTCACTGGATATTTTCTCTTTTTCAGACCATTCTCTGTAAACCCTTGAGATGGTTGTGCATGAAAATCCCAGTATATCAGTAGTTTCTGAAATACTCAGACCAATCCGTCTGGCACCAACAACCATGCCACGTCACTTAAATCACTTTTCTTCCCCATTCTGATGCTCGGTTTGAACTGCAGCAGATTGTCTTGACCATATCTGCATGCCAAAAAGCATTGAGTTCCCACCATGTGATTGGCTGATTAAAAATTTGCATTAACAAACGGTTGGTCCGGTGTACCTAATAAAGTGGCCAGTGAGTGTAAATATTCTGTAGTCATATTTAGATTGTGCCTTTTAGCTTTACAATTTAATTAGGGACCTTATACTCATTTTCTGTTCTAAAACTTAGGTAAAATGAGTAATAAATATATTAAATGTGGCCAACGGTGGATAAAGTTGTTAAGGTATTCACCAGTATCTAAGAGCAAAGTCAAATTAGACACAATACTACACATAACATATAAGAAAATGTTCTGATCTCATTTGATTGAGCTTCAAAAGGTCTAGCTGAGCAGCACATTAGGTTTTGGATCAGAACCAATAAATGCTTTGATTTATTAGTGGGTTTTAATGTCATTGTTGTGTTTGCAGTCGCTCCCACAGCAGTGACGACACCCAAAAGCTCCATCTTGTCTCCTAGTCTCCTGTCTGACCTACAAGGGCTCTCAATCTCACCCACATCAGCCTTACAGGTGTGTGTTTGTGTTCTTCTGACTTTTTATGTTTCTGCAATGCTTCATTCTGATTGGTCATTGAGTCATCTGAGGTGTAACGGATCACAAATCTCAAGGTTCAGATCACTGCGGTTTCTGAGTCACGGGTCGGACCATTTTTTGGATCAGCAAAACATTGCTGCTAGAAACTTTTGGTTTTAACAAAAATAACAACAATCAAGAAATAACCAGCTGTATAAAAAAAGTTAAATATTCAATACTGTGAAAAATGATCTTTGCTACTGTTGCTGATGAATGTTAAATGTATGAATCTAACATTATAATCTTTATATTTATATTTTTTTATTTGATAATTCAATTCACTCATACAACTTTGTTTCATTACTAGGTGTATCATTTTTGAAGAACTGTTTAGTGACATAATTTTGATGATTGTTTGTTCGACAACTATTGAGTATGATCCGTAAGGTTTATAGGGTCAACTGTGATCCGTTACACCCCTAAGTTGTTTGTATAAAATGGTGAGTGGGCTTGATAAACCACCTCTAGGAGACACTCTTTCCTTTCCATATGCACCAGACACTTTCCTACAAACCCACTCTCCATATTCCCTCATATACGCATCTGACACGTTAGAGATAATGGACATCCAGGAGGTTATATTCGTAGAAATACTATCGGGGCAAAGCGGAGGGCAGTTGTATTAGACTTAAGGGCTTTATTCTGTTTAAACAACCATCATAGATGTACTTTAACCTGCTTATTGCACAACTTCTTGCCACATAACATAAAAATTAAACACAAATCATTGTTCTGAGCCGTAATACTTTATTAATTCTTTAATTAAGCACAAAGCTGACAGAAACAAAAACAGCTGATGGAGTAACACTAACCTGCGCATTATTCAGTCGCAAGATGGGGCCAAACTGTCAAAAACGCAAAATATAGACTAACCTACATGTTATTAAATGTACTCAAAAACCATGACGTTACACACAGGCAGTTACATATGCGTGTGGATGTAAGTATATGGATTTGAAATTATTCACTGACAGTCAAGGTGGTTCGAAGTTCCCGGATGAGTTTGTGTTAATTAGCGGTTGTTATTTGGGAATAGCATACCTTAGAATATCGCGACTGATCAATCAGAATAGAGTATTTCCAGACAGACTTGTAACAATTTCTTATAAACGCTCCATGCTCCTGGAAAACATTTCTGAGTGCAGAAACTCTGAGTGAGTCACGCAGGTAAGTGGGCATGACAAACCACCTGTAGAAGACTCTCTTTCCTCTCCATATGTACCAGACACTTTCCTACAGACACTAACTATACTAGATATTTCTGTATATTTCTGGTGATTTGAAGTCCTGCTTTTATCCTCATTCGTAAGTCGCTTTGGATAAATGTTTCTGCCAATTGAATAAATGTGAATGACGCGGTTAAATGTTGGTTTAGGGTTAATTTGCATTAATAAATGTACATTATCCTGTACATTCTGTGCGCATTATTAATATTCTAATAAATATTGTACTTTGTAACGGAGGCCAGCTAGCAAAGTGATATGCAGGTAAACCTCACTCCTTTGAGCTCAAGAGGTGCTCTAGCAACAGACGCTAGAGGCCATGGTCTTAAGCTTCCTGTTAGAGCAACCGACTCCCATGCAAAGAATCACCGGTTCGATTCCAGCTCAGACCGGGTTGGGTACAGTAGGACTGGTGGGTTGCATGTGGGGGCTCGTACAGGATGGGAGTAAGATTTAAAGGGGTGAGTGTAACAGAGGCCAGCCAGCAAAGTGCAGTAGGACCAGTGGGTTACAAATTGTTTATCAAGTATGCGACTCACTCTGCAAAAAATGTCTTTGATAGTCCAAAATCATCGACTGTGATGAAGCTTGTTATGAATGAAAAACAAGCCAGATTTTTCATTTATTTATTTATTTATTTGTTTGTTTATTTATTTATTTATTTCAGTTCAGGGAAAAACCGATGCAGAACATTTGTGCATCTCATTGTAACACTTCATTGTTTTGTTTCGTAAATGAAACTCTCTTTGAATGAATTTGTGTCAGTGAATCAGTTGTTCAAACGATTTCTTGCTTTGTATAGGAATCGGCTGATTTGAACAAATCATTTGAATTAATGATTCAGTGAATCCCAATTTAAGACAGAGACTAGTTGCAACCTGCTGATGGTTTTCATGTCATATTTATTTATCCAAGGACAGACCCTCAAGGCACTAGCAAAAAAACACACTTACTACAAATACAGTCTAAATATTTTCTCCAAAATCCTCACAAAAAAAAAATCGTATAAAATATGAGCAATATTACACACCCTTCATACACTATTTTTTAAAAGCTTTTCCGTTCCAGTCTTTGTATATCAATCTAAATTAAGGCTGGGCAGTATTTCGAGTTCTGGGGATATATTGATATGATTCGCCAACCCGATGCGGGATTATGCGATATCTTTCATATCGACTTGGTTTGAGGCCACACGTACGCTTTCTGTGCGAAACAGACCACTCCAAGGTAGCACACGAGCTCCACCTGCACAAATGTGCACATGCGCAAATGAATGATACAAAAGATTTGTTCAAAATGAACGAATCGTTCAAGAATGACCCATCACTACACGCAACATGGAGGAACATGCAGTGCAGGTGTATCGAAATCTGACTCCCTGGACAAATCTGACCTCCCCTCAATGTGCATACGGGTCACACAGCGCCTGCAGCTGTCACAGCGGTTTATCAGAAACCTTTTATCGATCATTTCTTCCGCAATTGACAGCAAGAAGGAACATAGAAGCTTTATCAAATTGACAAGCAGCACCTGAATCTGTTCAAAAGAATTAAAACCGCCAAAATGGTATGAATTTATACCACATTTTGAAAGTGAAACTACCTCATATTCACTGATTATAATTCCAGTATTTATTACACGACAGTCTCTTCTTTACATTCAATTCAATTCACCTTTATTTGTATAGCGCTTATACAATGTAGATTGTCAAAGCAGCTTCACATAAAAGGTCATAGTAAATAGGACCAGTGTAGTTCAGTTTGTAGTGTTTAAGTTCAGTCCAGTGTGGTTTAAAAACCACCACCGAGAGTCCAAACACTGAAGACATACATACAACATTTACATCATGTTACAACACATTTAGCTCTGCGTTCTGGTCTGTTATTGCATATTGACTTCAATTCCGATTATATTCTAATCATTATATTTATTCTGTTTAATTGATTTATTTATTTTAGCTCCTTAACTGGAGGACGTGATTTGATTTGTGTGTGTGCCTATAGTGTACGAACGGTTGGTGGTTTAAACAGAAAAAAAAAATGATGAAAAAAAAAAAGTAAGATAAAAAAACATCCATTTGTCTACCAAACATTTCTTTTTCTATTTTAATATCTCGCTGTAGGCTACTCTTTCAACAAATAACAATATAAGAATGATAATTATAATGATGATGATAATAACAGGGAGAGAAACCCCTGTGTTTGAATAATATTTTGCTCAAAAACTGTTTAATAAAGGTTTTACAAAGGCTTTGACTCTCAAGTAAATTATTTATGGGAAAATACCAGATATCATATACCGTCATTCCTCCTAAAAATACAGAGATAGGATTTTTTGCCCACATCGCCCAGCCCTAATCTAAATGTTCTTTGTTTCCTCCTTCCTTTTGTGTTTAAAATTTTATGGATTATAGTTTTTATATTTTCTTCCCTCTTTTTTTCAGTGTTCTTGTCTGTGTGCATCCTGTACGTTTGTTTGTGCGTGTATGTGCTCACTGTGCATGTGTAAATGCTTACCGTGTATATGTTCACGGTTTGCGTTTGTGTGAGTCCATTGTGTGTGAGTGTGTTGTCAGTGTATGTGATTGTTGACCTTTGGCAGTGTGACGGCTCTTTCCTCTCTAGTGAGAGTCCAGTGTCAGGCAGAGACTGATGTGAGGAGAGAGAGAGAGCGAGGGAGGGAGAGATGTCAGTGTTGAGATGAATGAAGCATGTGTGGTCATTTCTTCTCAAATACTATCTGTGTCTTTCTCTTTTAGGATTGACACATGAACTGTAATATCCCAGCGGGCCTCAGACAATAACACACACACTCGAGACGCCTGTTTATAGACCCGCGCTGCTGTCATATTTCAAGCCAAAGATTCTCAGAGGGTCTGGGCCTTGAGTTTATTGTTTTTAATATTTATTTCAAAGCTTATGTATATTTGTAAGACCATAATAGAGACATTTTTTTAGTTGAAAAGCGACTAGAATGCAAATAGTAGGCACCAGAAGTTCCACATGAATAAAAAAAAGGCATTCATTATTATTATTATTATTATTATTATTATCATCAGTGTTGAAACTGTTTTACTGGAATATTTAATAAATAGTGAACTGCTTTTATAAGAAATAGAAGTCAATATTAGACATCAGTGTTTCCTCTAGGATGTTTTCCAGCTGTGGCGGCAGGCCTTTTTACACAGATCTACTAACTGCCTGTGGCGTTATTTCAATGACAAATGTTGTGAGCGCAGTATTACGAGTCGAGATCGCATTCATGTAATAGCCTACAGCATGCGAATCTCTTTGCTTGCGCGCCGATTTCCTTTGCTCGTGCACAAAGCTTCTTGTGCGCCCTCAAATACGCGCTGCTCAAGCGCAGACAGTGTTGCTTGATTGGGCGGCTTTGAATTTATTTTTGTGGGTAAAAAGGGACATAGGCGGGTAGTGAAAATTTGGGCGGTTTTGCTACGACGTGCCTGGTCTGCCATCATAAACCTGTTTTGATCTCCCAAAGAGATGCCATAGCCCCCGTTCTTCGCATACACATGCGTAGAACAGTGTATAAACGCTTGGGATCTCGACAGCTTTTGAGCTGGAAACAGTCAGCATCATCTGGCAACACTGAGCGCAAATCTTCTTGAGCGCTCTCAAATAAACGCTGCTGAAGTGTGATTTAGTGCATTTATGTAACGAGTATGTCTCCAACATTTATTAGATTTGCTAGGAATATTTATGAATGTCTTCAATAGACCTACAGAGCGGTATTAATGCGTCATGAAGTAAAGTGAAACAGCTTTACGTCATGTTAGCTGGCCTCACACATCACGCACCTGCCAGTCAGCCTGTCAGTCAGTCAGCACGTAAACTTAAGGGGTTAAACAAATGATGCATAGCACTACTACGGTCGGTTACAGAAAAGTTCACGCGGTTATAATTCACTTACTCTTTAATACGTTTTGGCGCGATTATCACCCGCTATTAAAAAAAATTAAATGTTTTGAATGAGCTGTAATGTAACCGTGGCGGGATGAATTTTGCTGTGGCGCCCCGCCATGGAAGAATAAATGTAGCGGAAACCATGGACATGTCTTTAATGTAAATTCATACATTTAGCGCATCTTTGTTGAATGAAATATTAAATTTATTAATTTATCAGTAAAATGCTGACCTCAAGTTTTGATGCCCATATACATCTTCCATCGACTTGCATTATAAAAGACTGAATGCTTTAGAATATAATGGAGGCAATGGTTGATATTCAGTGCTTCCCACAGGTTTGAAATATACTTATGGTTTTAGCCGGATTGAAAAACACCATTTACTCACATCACATAAATAGTTTACTGTATCCGACAAACAAAACATATTTTCATTTTCAATAATATTTGTATTTATTATGACACTTTTTCTTTTCAATGGGTTAAAGTTAAAAAAAGACTGTTAAAAAAAGACTGAAATAAAAAAGAAATACTTTTATGCTATTCAGGAGCCATGTGCACCCACTGACAGGTCAAATCTGCTTCTCTCTCTCTTTCAATTCAAAGCAAACTTGAATGCCAAGAATTTTCGATTGGCTATTTTTATACATATGTAATATATTAATGTCAAATTAACAAAATAATCAGCAAATGAGAAATAAATGACAGAAAAGTTAATAAAAAAAGACAATATCTCTAAAAATTATCATAATTGCAAGATTAAAAATAGTACAATTGTTTAAATGAGGCAAATGCATTGATTAACCATTACTAATGGTGTACATACATTTTGCAAAAAAAAAACAAAAACAACAAAAAAAAGAGCTTTTTTGGGGGGCTAATTTGTCCAGTCCTATTAAAGGCATATGCCCATAACTATTTGAGTTTCTTGCTTCTGTTGAACACAAAAGAAGATATTTGGAAGAATGGTGAAAATCTGTGTCCCCATGGTATTTTTTCCCTATTACTGTATGTCTGTAAGTGGCAACCAGTTACTAACATTCTTCAAAATATCTTCTTTTCTATTCAACAGAAAAAAATCAGGGTGTCTGCAGGGTCTTAAAATATCTCAAAATTAAAACAAAATGTTAGGCCTTAAAATGTCTTAAATTCACTGAAATTTTGTGTTGTAGGTCTTAAATAATTTTACACGGGTCTTAATTTCCCTCTGTCCAAATAAAGCTACCCAATCAGGCTGACATCCAGCCAATCACCAACAATCCACCTCAATAAAACGTTCATTTTTTACATTTAAGTGTTTTTTATTGTAAAGCGATACAATTTACAGCAACTATTATAGACATTTTACAGCAAATTCTGCAAATAAATCCCTAAACAAGGGAATAAAAAAAACTATAAATAATTACACAATTCCTCATGATAATAACAGAGCAACATATTATTAAAACGATATTTCCAAACCTGTTCGGGTTTCTTCTGTTGAACACAAAAGAGGATATTTGGAGGAATGTTAGAACTCCGTGATTTTCTCAAAATGCCCTCAAATCAGGATTATTTTTGTAAAAAATTGACTTTTTTTAGAGGGCTAAATTGTCCAGTCTTACTATTAAAGACATATTTCCATAACTATTTGAGTTTCTGCTAAGTATTTGAGCTTCTGTTGAACACAAAAGAAGATATTTGGAAGAATGTAAAAATTCTGTATCCAGCTACATAGTATTTTTTTCCTATACGCTCTCAGAAAATAGGTACACGGTGGTACAAATAATGTTTCTTAAGGAAAAGTTAAATTACATTAAATTTGTACCTTATATGGTACAGAGAAGATCTCTTACTGTTCTGTACCTTTTATGGGACAATTGGAATGAAGGAACACAATTGTTCGAGTAAAAAAGGTACATGTTGGACAGCTCTTTCTTTATTAGAATATCTGTGAAAATAAATATTACTGGAAAGCCAAAGTGATTTTATGAATAATTTCCATATTAAAACATGAATCAACATTTAAAAGCATATGTTTAAAGAAACTCTTTAACATTAATTATTAAGTTCTATAAAGCAAAATAACTCGTAACATTTAAACTAAATATTTAAGGCTTTTTAAAAAACATTTGCTAAGCATTGTCTGATAAATACATTTTCATGCTTGATATCCACACCTTTTGAGAATTTTTTTAAATATTGTACATGGGAGAATGTGTTTCTGTAACAAAAGTGTTGTGAAATGTTTAGCAAAAAAATAGATCTTTTAATTTATGTAAGTATTTTCTATTCTTTATTGTAAATGTAAAAAGTGCATTTACACAAAAAGAAACTTTTTTAAAAAAAACATTGTTTAAAAATGTATTTGATGAATTTGATTTTATATTTACTGAAAATAAATTGACGCATTTTGGACACAGAAAAATGCCTTCAAATAGTGTCTTGCCACTGTAGTCGTGCCTTCATGGATCAGATTTGTATACCTTTTGATGAAGGTACAATATTGTATGCAGGTTTTAAAAACCAAAGGTACATTTTGGTTTCCCATGGTACAAATCATGTCCTTAAAGGTACAAACTGCAATGGTACAAATGTGTTTCTTTGTCTTAAGGTACAATTCTGTTCCATAAAAAGGTACCACCCCAGTGACAAGGGTTTGTAACTACTTGGTGCAAAACTGTACCATTTTTTTTCTCAGAATGTATGGTACTACTGGTTACCAACATTCGTCAAAATATCTTCTTTTCAATTCAGCAGAAAAAAATAAACAGTTTAGAGTCACTTGAGGCTGAGCAAAGGCTGAGTCGATTTTCATTTTTGAATGAACTATCGCTTTAAACTCACGGCGCTGATGTTGAACTATGATTGCTTATAACACCCGATCCTCAATATCCTTGAGTCCAAGTAAACTTTTCAAACTTCCTACAGGCTCCAACCTTCATCTGTCAGAATTCCTATTCTCCTCCTGTCCATCACTGCGCCTTTGCCCCGCTGACCTGCATCTCAGCATTGGGGCGGGTGTCTGCGCGTCCGCTTTTGATTGACAGGCCCGCCAGGCCCGCTCCGCCGCGCCGCTAGAAGCTGTTAGCCACAGGTCATTAGAATACTACCCACGAGCCTCAGCGGCCAGGCTAATCAGAGCCCAAATAAAGGGTGAGATTGAGAGAAAGAGAAAGGGCTTATTTAAAGTCAATGCTATGCATAAATACATTACGGGCCGCTATAATCTTAGTCACGCTGGATAAACCTCATCTCACTGCCGCGCACATACATGCATCCATTCATTACGGCGTGTCGCGCAGTCACACAGCTGCTCTTTCTTAGGCGCGCGCATGCAGATGTATGAAAATATATTCATACGAGTGTGTGTGTGTGACTTGGGGTCTAGATGAAATAACGGTGTGTGAAATAGAGAGGCACTCTGATGCATTCTGGGACGGTTAGCGGCGGTATTTAGCCGATCCGGGGTCAGCGAGCGAACTGTCTGCCTCGGCTCCTCCCGTTTCTAATAACATTTTGACGTGCGGATCTGCTCTGAAATACTGTTTAAGCGCGCACCGGGGGAGCCGGCTGATAACTTTTCATTCATAATTAGCGCGGGGCGAATGGGGGCCGAACGCGGGGCGTCGGAGGGAAATTGAACTGTCAGTGTAGGGCGCGCGGGGGGCGAATGAGGGCGCGCGCGGGCTGAGCGAGGGGTGGGGGGCGTTTGACCCCATCACAATCCAGGGGCCGCGTCATAATTTGTTCATTTGGTGCCCATCAGCCGGCCGGCGGCGCTGCGCTGACCCCGTGCCTCGCTCAGTGCCGGCCTCATTATGACTCAGCAGTGAAGCAGAGGTGCACGTGAAGACGCACAGCCACCCTGTCAATCACGAGCTCACTGCTAGTGCTTTTTAGTGTGCTTTACGTGTGCTATAAGAGCATCTTGATATGATTGTGTGTACAGTACATGGTTTAGTGTTTCCCTTAGGATTTGGTGAGAGTAGCTTGGGCGGATCTTAGCCACTTTTTTTGTATATGGGTCAAAAATGAAGTGACCGTATCATGTTAAACTTAAAAGTGATTATATATATATATAGTGTTAAGATTATGGTTACTTTTACAATAGTGAAGTTTGACACTTCTATAAGCATGGCTGTTAATTGGTGCTCTGTGTTTTTATTGGATGCTTAGAAAAGCATGTGACAAAAGTGCCTTGTGTGCAGGGGCGTAACAACTGGGGGGGATGGGGGATGCGTCCCCCATACTTTTAAAGACAGACCAACAGACCATTTAGAAACAGGTGATTAATAATTATATGAACATATGATCTCATACAGCCCCCCCCCCCCCAAACCCCCCTCTCCAACACACACTTTTAAAATGTCTGCTACGCCCCTGTTTGTGTGTGCTGTATATGAGCATTTTGATATGATTGTGTGCACAGGAAGTGATTTGGGGTTTCCCGAAGAATTTGGTGAGAGTAGGTTTGGTGGATCTCATATTTTTTGTTTATAGGTCAAAAATATGATGCGATAATTTTGATGTTGAACTAAAAAGTGATTTTATATATAAATATGTACACAATGTTGGGGAGGTTACTTTGGAAATGTAATCGATTACAGAGTACAAAAGACCCTATTTAAAATGTAATAAGTAGTGTACCTTTTCAATTACTTTCTAAAAGTAACTGATTACATCTGATTACTTTTTGATTACTTTTAGGTTTCTAATGGACATTTTCAACTAAATAATTTCAAGCATTTATAACAAGCAGGTGTGACCTTACAGTAGCTCTGCAGTCTGTTTACTGTTAAAATTTCATTAATTTAGATTATATTAATTTAATTTTAATTTTAAGTACAGCCACTACAAAACCAGACCTTATTAAAAAAAAGTGTTTACTGCTGTTATAAAATCAAAATTGTATTTAGTTGTGCAGGGTGTTTTTTGTGGCATTTGCAATAAAAAAATACTTCTAAACTATTTTTGCAATTTTCATTTTTAAATCGAAGCAGCTTAAATCCAAGTCAATCACATCTTAGTGATTGTCAAAAAAAAAACTGTTAAAGAAACTTATGAGGCAGAATTGTTCAGTTATTTACTGTAAATAATATGCTGTACCAAACAGAAACAAATTATAGTATATAACAGCAAAAACAAAAAAATTACAGCAGTTTGACGGATAATTGTTAACAATGCCAAACAGCATTTCCCATTGTTTACATACTGGTTTATGTCCTCACTACAACATACTGTTAACGCTGGACACTACGCATGTAATAAATCAAAAACGAGAGTTTTTTAAAAAACTAGAACTAACTGAAACTGTATTGTGTACATACAAAACTAACTGAAATGAACTAAAATTAAAGCAAAAATGTCCTTCGTTTTTGTCTTTGTAAATGTATTTAATACATGAGCCTTTTGGAAGTAAATCTATTTGCTTCGCGCTGCAGGTGGTTGAGCCATACAGCACCTCATAGTCTGTAATCCTGCTGCCATTGGCCAGATCAAGTCCTTCGGTCCTCCTCCAGTCATTCCTAGCGGTTGCTCCCGCGACCAAAACAACGACTGGACATGACAGCAACACGGTGACAACATTAAATACGACCAGAGCAGACTCTTAAAAGTATTTATTTAACACATTTGTGTCAACTAATGTGATTTATCTCCATGTTAGTGATCCTGATCCGCGAACAAATCATTCTTTTTATCCAGATCTTTTAAGTGAACTGGTTGAGCTTGCCAAATTGGAATCATTTGGTGATTCATGTCTCCAGTAAGCACTTATACACAAAGATTTACTTTTTAATGTGCCTGATATGTCTTCTGACTCGAGATAAACTAATTTCCAGAGTTATTCGGTTATTAGATCAGTACACAGAGATCGAATTTGAGAATGGATGAACTCATAATAATGCGTATGTGTGATTCACTAAACCTGGCACAAACAGGACATGACAGCCTGCTGTGACTGAACTAAACTTGAACAACTGCAGCACGGTAAACCGAGGGCTTACATGAGAGAATCTGCCAAAACGTAAGTTTATTTCATAACAGAAAGTCGTAATGCAATTTAAATAAGAGAATCATGCTTCAGTTGGGTTGCAAAAGTTCATTGGAAAACCTTTTTAGATCATGGTGATGTTTTACCTGACTGAAATTATGATTGCTGACTACATATTTTTGATATGTTGAGCCCTAACATTGTTAGGATTGTCACGAAAGATCCGGTTCACGGAAAAGATCTGAACTTTCCATCACTACTGTAAATGAAGTAGATTTTTATTTAGTAAACCTATATGAAGACACATTTAATTGGGTGAGTGGATGGCCCTACGAATCTGCCATTATATATCTTTGAAAACAGGTGATAGGTTAAGGCAAAAGGGTCATAAAAGAGCATGAGAGAGGACTTGGGGATGCAGTGAGAACCATCTGTGTCAGAAAGGCATGAAATGTATACAACACATGTTGAAACTGTCATGTATATTTGAAAAGACACATACTGTATGGGAGAGAAGAGTCCAGTTTAGATGTTTGAAACATAAATACTAGTCATGATTACCAAATGTGAACTGTATGTGGAAAAACAGTGATGATTGTATTAGATCTGTACAATATGAGGGTCAACAAGAAGAGGGGTCTTTAAATAGGGGTCGTAAAGGAGTAGGAGCTAGGAGAGGCCTGTTAAACCAGTAAACAGCTGTGAAAACACAAAGGTTGGAGGAAGCAAGGATAAAGGGGATAACAAATTTGAGGGACATTGGATTGTCCTGGAGTGAGACTAGAGATGGGTCTGCTTATGGACCTCTCTGCTTTTTTGGGAAATATTCCAATAAAGTATATTCTTCTGATATTCATAACCCCAGTCTGAGCTTGATTTAGTAAGAGAAAAGCCAGAAACCACAACATGTACTGAAGCAGCCTTGCACTTAGGCCTGCTATCTTGTGGGCTGTTGTATTTGAGTTTGAGAATGGCTAGATGGTAGTGTTCTTGTGTCTTCTGAATACATGTTTCAAAAATATATCTTTGGTTGAGTTATACAATATTCGGATGATTTTGTATCTTGCACCTAACAAATTCTTATTTATAAAAAAAAAACAATGGTGGGCCGTTATCGTTAACGCGAGACTATGCGGGCGATAATAAAAAAATAATGCTGTTAATCTATTCTCAAAGTTGGTTGGGAGCTGGGTCTGTTCTTCGCAAGCTATGATGACTTTTACTTTGACATTTTTGCTCAGGTGTATACCTGGCTGAATTGCACTGTAGTGGGCGAGAACGAGTCTTCGAATCTGTGTGTATTCCTACTGTGAAATTACCACATCAAACGTGACGTGCTAACATGGATGCAGTTCACTAGAGTGAATCTGATTAACGTTAGCTCCATATCTAATTATCAGGCTTCTGCAGAGTTTATGTGTTCGAGTAAAACGTATACAAATAAAATGGACTGGGAGCTTTTTAAAATGAATGACGGTGAATTAAAGTCAAACCGGTGAGATGTCTGACAAAAACGTGCCCTTCTGAATCAAATCAGCAGATGCCCTTCTGGATCTTTCACTTACTTCGAAGACTCTACTGACTACGCTGACATGGACATCTGTAATCTAGTTATTTGCCTTATTAGACAATAATATAATTAAAGTGTTTACGTGAAGTGCTTTCATGTAAGAGTTTCTTGTAATTTTAGGTGACTTCAACAGCAGTTCGGCAGTTTCACTTTCACTCATGAACATTTCATTCATGCCCCGGTGACAAACTGGGCTATTAGATGCAAATAAGGAGTAAGGACTGGTGAGAGTGTTATAGAATTTATTAACGCACGTCGAATGGAAAGATTTCCGCATTTCACGATGTGTGTGTGTGTGTGGTCCTTTACTGACAGCCGCTTGTGTGGATCTTGTCATAAAATATGGCGAAAAGTCCTACATGACGGTAATAGTTTGATTGTGGTGTTTACTTCAATAATGCCACTAATATCTGCATACTCCACGTCTTAATTTCATTTCTGTTTAGTTCAGTTATGACTTTAGTCGCATTAAGGTGATCAAAAACCGCTGTTTGGAGCTTATGTAGGCCTACAGTTCAAAATTCATGTTTAACTGAATAAATAGTTAGTAAACACAAGTACATCTTATTGAACATCATTTATTTTCATCACCAATTATCATAGTAGAAGTTTCTCAAGCAGTTTGTGATTCATTTTAATGTCATTATTTGGGTAGCACACATATTCTGAATGCCTTTGGCAGAATTCAAATGAGCCATTTTAATCTAGATTAATTCCAAGATAACAGTGAGATTAATCTAGATAAAAAAAAATTACTCTATGCCCACCTATAAAATAAAACTAAAACTAATACTGAAACGAAACTAAAACTAAGCAATTTCAAAATATAAAAACTGATAAAAACTAGTAAATCTACCTCTAAAAATTAAATAAAACTAACTGAATTTGAAAACAAAAAGTCCAAACCAAATAAAAACTAAAACCAATGAAAAATCCAAGACTATTATAACCTTGCTCTGTAAAAGCCAATGTCTCCCTTTGCATTGAACTTTGAGCGTCTTACATTCAGAGATGATGTTTATGTTCACACAGCTACATTATACATCAACTAAAGTTTCAAATATGATATCGTAGTGGACCACAACTGTAAATTTGTAAAAGCAAATAAGTTAATTCCTTCATGTTGTCCTGACATAAGTGATTGTGTTAAACCCCAACATTTGTTACAGTGTAAAAAAAACTCCCTCATATATTCTTTTATCTTTTCTGATTTTAATCACAATTGACTTACAGTATTGGACAAGATCAATGCGCACCATGTGCATTTCACCAAATGACATTTGTGTCTTCCGGACAACCTCATAAACAACCTGAAGAGATTCCAAGAGAATAGATTTTTAATTCTCTCCGAAGAACATGTCCTCCGTTTATCCTCCTTTTCCCTCCTCTCTCTCTGTTCTGCCGCATGTGTTTTGCATCTGTCAGCAGATCGGTGCGGCAGCTGGACAGAGAGGATGCTGGGATATGTGAAGGTGACTAGAGCGAGTTGTCATCCATCACTAAGGTTTCCTTTAAGCTCATCCATAATAGAGCTCCTCAATCAAGCTCCCCTTCACACCGGAGACGTGTCCGATCCAGACGCGGCGGTCAAGGTTACTCTTTTCCCCCTCCGGTTATTTACTCTTCCAGCGCCCAGCGGACTTGACCACTTTATAGGGCGCGAGTGTGTGTGTTATATTGGTGATCATAAGCGATGTGTTGTATATTGGCTCGTCCAGTCCTTGAGGACGCTGACAGGAGCGGTTATCATGAAGCGCCGGACGCGTTTCTGTGTGGTAAATCTGACGCTGTAAACATTACGGCTACTTTTATCAACACAGAAAGGTTTGTCACTTCCAAAAGCACGGCTATAAATTTGTGCTGTGTGTGTTGTTTTTGTTGGACGCTTGGAAAAGGATGTGACACGTCTAAAGGTGCTTTCAGGTGTTGTGTTGGGATAACGCTACGGTTTTTGGGAGAAAGCAACTCATTCATTCTGTCAGGTTTTCAAAGCAATTTTATTTTGCTTTGTCTGGTCTCGGTTTGCGCCGTCCGTCACGGGGATTGTGGGTGATGTGCAGGTCCGTGCAGAAGTGCTGGAGATTTCCGCAGAATTCAAACGCTTATCATTCACACGTTTCTACTTAATCCACACCCTAGCTTTTATTTTTATTAAACATTTTGTTAAATAATGTTTGTTATGTTGATATTAGGGTCAATTCAAATTACTCAACATTTATATTTCAGTGCAAAATTATTGAATTTATTTTATATAATGTTTAATTAATGTCATTTATATAAAAAGAATAATTTTGTATTATGGTTGTTGTATTAAATAATAATAATTTTAAAAAAAAAGTTACACGCATATACATGTATATTCATTCATTAATTCATTCATTTTCTTTTCGACTTTATTAATCTGGGGTCGCCACAGCGGAATGAACCGCCAACTTATCCAGCATATGTTTTACGCAGCGGGTTTCAGCTGCAACCCAACTTTGGGAAACACCCATACGCACTCATTCACACACATACACTGGCCAATTTAGCTTATTCGAGAACATGCAAACTCCACACAGAAATGCCAACTGACTCAGCCGGGGCTCGAACCAGCGACCTTCTTGCTGTGAGGTGATTGTGCTACCCACTGTGCCACCGTAACGCCATTTACATATATATAATAATTAATCATTAAATATTAAGTAATCATTAAATGGCAATACTAAGTTAAATATGTGTAAATAATACAGATAAATATTTAGAAATTAAACTTTTAAACATTTCAATAAATATTTTCTATAATTACATAAATATTCAAATATTTCCTTAATTTTTAATTATAATTAACATTATTATTAGTAGTAGTAGTAGTAGTAGTAGTAGTATATATTAATAATAATAATAATAATAATAAATGCTTTAATGAATTATTTATTTTAAATATAATATTAATAATGTCAATATTAACAATCAACTAAACTGACAGAGAATATTTATTACTCAACATTTATATTTTAGTCCACAATTATTTTATTTTATATAATGTTCAATTAAAGTCATTTATATAAAAAGAGTAATTTTGTATTATGGTTGTTTTATTCATTCATTTTCTTTTTGGCTTAGTCCCTTTATTGATCTAGGTTCACCACAGCGGAATGAACCGCCAATTTATCCAGCATATGTTTTACGCAGCGGATGCCCTTCCAGCTGCAACCCATCTCTGGGAAACATCCATACACACTCATTCACACACGTACACTATGGACAATTTAGCCTACCCAATTCACCTGTACCACACGTCTTTGGACTGTGGGGGAAACCAGAGCACCCGGAGGAAACCCACATGAACGTGGGGAGAACATGCAAACTCCACACAGAAACACCAACTGACCCAGCCGAGGCTTGAACCAGCGACCTTCTTGCTGTGAGGCGACAGCACTACCTACTGCACCACCGCATAGCCTGGTTGTTTAACTGTATATGTAAATTACACAAACATACATATACAGATATAATAATAATAATTAATCCTTAAGTAATAAGTAATCATTAAATGGCAATACCAAGTTAAATATGTGTAAATAATACAGATAAATATTTAGAAATTAAATTTTAAACATTAAAACAAACCATTTCATAAATATTCAAAATACATAAATATTCCAAAAATTTGGTTAGGTTTAATCACAATTAATTGACATTATTATTATTATTATTATAAGTAGTAGTAGTAGTAGTAGTAGTTGTTGTAGTTGTAGTAGTAGTAGTAGTAGTAGTAGTAGTAGTATAATTAATAATAATAATAATTGTAATAATAAATGCTTTAATAAATTTATATATATATATATATATATATATATATGTGTGTGTGTGTGTGTGTGTGTGTGTGTGTGTGTGTAACGTTAGTATTACATTCTACTAAACTGACCGAGTATTTTAAATTAATAATATTTAATATGGGAAACATTTACA
>NC_079455.1:37990853-38015853 GCF_903798145.1 Danio aesculapii | reverse complement strand
AAGAATGACTCTTGTCTCACAGGGTTCCACACACTTTAACATGCTTAAATCCTTTTTCTGCATAAGATCAAAATGGGGTGTTGGTCAGTGTTGCCAGATTGGGCGGTTTCCAGTTTTGAATTTGATTGTGTGGGTAAAAAATGACATAGGCGAGTAGAATAGGTTTTGCAATGGCGCACCCCCCAGCCCCCGGTCTTCACTTATTACCTGCTTATGTTCACCTCTACAGAACCAAATCAAACCCACCTCTGGTCTTCACTTATTAACTGGCTATGATCTCCCAAAGAGATGCAAACACTACTATTCCTTTAAGAGCAATGCAACCTGATTATATTCTTTATTATTACCAATTACCTGCATGTAGCACCTTAAATTATCCATAAGACACTGCTGCTGATCATAATCCTAAAGTTTCATTTTGATTCATGTTGTGCTTTCCATTTCTAATCTTCAGAAACCTTTTTGGTTTTGTTTCCGGTTTTGTTTTGTTTTGTTTCATTTGGTTTTGTTTAGTTTCCAGTGTTGTTTTATGTCCGGTTCTGTTTTGTTTTGTTTGCGGTTTCGTCTTGTATTGTTTCATTTGGTTTTGTTTAATTTTTGGTTTTGTTTCGTTTCTGTCTGTTTTGTTTTTGTTTTGTTTCCGATTTAGTTTTGTTTTTTGTTTCCGGTTTTGTTTTGGTTTGCTTCGTTTCCGGTTTTCTTTTCATTTTCGTTTTTTTTTTGTTTTGTTTCTGGGTTTTTTTTGTTTTGCTTCTGGTTTTGTTTCATTTGGTTTTTAGTTTCGTTTTCAGTTTTGTTTTCGCTTTTTTTTTTGTTGTGTTTCTGTTTTTTGTTTGTTTTGTTTTGTTTGTTTTGGTTCTGTTTTGTTTCGTTTCCAGTTTTGTTTTGTTTCGGATTTTGTTTTGTTTACGTTTTTGTTTTGTTTTGTTTCATTTGGTTTTGTATTGTTTCAGTTCCAGTTTTGTTTTGTTTACGGTTTTTTGTTTTGTTCCCAGTTTTCTTTTCTTTTGTTTCCGGTTTTATTTTTGTTTTGTTTCTGTTTTTTTTTCTTTTGTTTTGTCTCCGTTTTTTTTTTTGTATGTTTGTTTGTTTCATTTGTTTCTGATCTAAGATCGCTACGTGTGTTGTGAAAGACAGATCTATCGATCCACGAAATCATGATCAGCAGTGCAATGATTGGCTGATGGCACAGCAGTGTAATAACATCATCAGATTAATATTCAGTTATCCATGTGAGCAAAATTACATAAAATTACCAGTAAACAGTTTGTGATGACACGCAATAACTTTACACATTTGTTGTGAGATGCAGGCTTTACACTTTCATGTGTCAAGAGTATTTATCATGTATTTCAATGCATATCAATGTATTTAGTTTTACATTTAGAGATTTTCTTTATTACAGTAGCCTAGGCCTACTCAAGTTTTTTTAATTGGCGTAAGGAATAACTATAAATTTCGCATCAAAAAAAGCATTTTAATGTAGGTAAATGTCAATCACCGGCATATTAGCAGTTAAAACACGTGCATGACTGCATAAATTATTATCCTTTTAAAAAAAAAAAATCGAAGATTGTGCATGTACGTGTTTGTATCTAAAAAAGTTCAAATCAATAAATTTTCTCTTCGAACCACCAGGTGACAGTCTTTGTACTATTACTTAAGGAGTGCAGACTGCATAAGTTTTATTAATATATATTTTTTAACTGACCCGATCTAATCCTGTTTATATGAAATGAGCCTGCTCCCTAGCAGGTTTGAGCTACCACAACTGTTGCTATGATAACAAGTCTCAGGTGAGTTTTGAAGAACTAAACGATCCTGGATCGTGTCAAATCATCAATATCCAAATACAGCTAATTGAGTAATCCATGTACAAAAAACGGACCCCAGTTGTTTTTTTTTTGTTTGTTTCATATGGTTCTGTTTTGTTTCATTTCCAGTTTTGTTTCCTTGTGTTTTGTTTCATTTCTGGTTTTGTTTTGTTTTCAGTTTGGTTTAATTTCCGGTTTCAGTTTAGATTCCAGTTCCATTTCCGGTTCCATTCCATTTAGTTTAATTTTGTTTTGTTTTAGTTACCTTTAGTTTCTTTTTTGTTTCGAAATTAAGTTCTATTCGTCTGTATTGTTTTGTATTTTCCTGCTTGTCAGTTTGATGCAGACTCTTGTGTGTCCCCTTAGGCTAGTTACCCAGTGTTTGTGCCGGAAACGTCCCATGAGCTGCTCCACAGGATGACGGGTAAAGGTCTGTCCGGCCAGTACCGCTTCACCCGGCAGCCCTGCATTTATGACAGCAGCATGGTGTCCCTGCAGCTGACACTGAGCAACAGTAGTGAGCAGACGCTGGAGAACGTCCACATCTCCCAGAAGGGCTCCAGCGCACAGAACATCCACTGCTTTAATGCTGTCGGTGAGTGTAAACACTGCACTCACACTAGAGTTAGCTGTGTTTTCATGATGTAAATGGCTCACAGGACTTATTTTATAGCTGCTGCTTTTTTTTAAAGAAAGAGTTTGAAGTACAAATTCTGAAATTGGCCCAACCGTGTGATCTTTATATATTTATTTAGAAATATTAACAAACCGTGTTTACACATCATATTCTGCAACTTCTACTTTGTTTCCTATCTGTCTGTCTGTTGATGTTTGTTTGTTTTGTTGTTTTTGTGTTGTGTTTTGTTTAGGTTTTTGTTGTGTTTTTTTGTTTTGATTTGATTTGGTTTTTCTTTTTGTTCTGCTTTTTCTGTTAAATTTTTTCATGTTGTGTTTTTGTTTTGTATTTTGTATAGTTTTTTGTTGTTTTTTTCATTTAGTTTGTGTATATTTTAGTTTGTTTTGTTTTGTGTTTTTGGTTTAGTTTTTAGTTTTTTGTGTTTGCTTTGTTTTGTGTTGTTGTTGTTTTTTGTTTTGTTATTTTATGCATTTTATTTGGTTTTGTTTTGTGTCGTGTTAATTTTGTGTGTGAAATTAGTTTTTTTGTGTTTCGTTTTGTTTTTTATTTTTGGTTTGGTGTTTTTGTTTTGTTTTTGGTTTTTGTGTGTGTGTGTTGTGTTTTTTTTTGTTTGTTTGTTTGTTTTGTTTTTAGTTTTTGTTTGTGTGTTTTCTGTTTTGTTTTTTTATTTGTTTTGTCTTTTACTTACTATTTTGACTTTTCATTTAGTTTGTGTTTATTTTTGTTTGTTGTGGTTTTGGTTAGGTTTTTAGTTTGTTGTGTTTGCTTTGTTTTGTTTTTTATGTGCTTTGTTTGGTTTTGTTTGTTGGTTTGGTTTTGGAGTTTTGTTTTGTGTTGTGTTGTGTTTTTGGTTTTGTGTGTGTGTGTGTGTGTGTGTGTGTGTGTGTGTGTGTGTGGTGTTTTTTGTGTGTTTTAGTTTAGTTTTTTATGTTTGTTTTCTTGTTTTGTGTTTTGCTTTGGTATCTTTTTGTTATGTTGTTTTATTGTGTTTTTTGTGTATGTGATGTCTTTTGTGTTGGTTTGGTTTCTTTGTTTTATTTTCTTGTTTTTGATTTTATTTTTTGTTTAGTTTTTTGTAGTATGTGTTTTGTTTTGGTTTTGGTGTTTTGTTTTGTGTTGTGTTGTTTTTAATTTTGTTTTGTTTTTTGGTTTCGTGGTTTTTTAACGCATTCTCACAGCAATTCGTAAGAAACTGACAAAAGGTAAAATAGGTACGTTTCCTTGTGATATCAGGCTGGGTTTTTTGTGTGTTTCGTTTTGCTTTTTTGTGCTCTTGTTTGTTTTACTTTTTTCTTTTGTTGTTGTTTTTGTTGTTGTTTTGTATTTTTTGTGTGTGTTTTTGTTTTTTGTGTTGTTTTTTTGTTTGGGATTTTTTGTTTTTTGTTTTTGTTTTGTTTTTTGTAAACCTGACACTAATATTATTGTATATTTAGATTATTTACATTATTTATAAACATTTCATCAAAGTTGTCCAAAAACCAAAAAGTGTATTGATTAATGCCCATTCATGTCTTGGGACAACATTTATTACATTTTTGATCCACTTCAAATATTGTGTTTTATTTTTATTGTAATATTTTTCTTCTTTCTTTCTTTCTTTCTTTCTTTTGCATTTGATATGTAGTAAAGTAATTCAAGTATTTAACTGTATTTAAACTGATCACAGGCCATCTAAACATTGAAGAATTCTGCCTGATCGTTTGTAATAGGGTTAAGAAATGTTAAGAGGGAGTTACGTTACAACTGTTTTACACAGATATTGGTAAAACACAGTCAACACACACACACACACACACACACACACACACATACACACATATTCACACACGTCTTTTGCTTCTTGCTGTATTAATGTATCTGATATGAGTTCAGGCACTGTATTGATTAGCAGAAGTACTTTCATCAGACACACACATTCCGTGCGTGTGTGTGTGTCTGTGTGTGATCAAAACAGCTCTTCTTCATTCACAGGACAGCTCTGGCTTTTCTTACATTAAATTGAAGCGTGTTTGTGCGGTTGAAGCATCACAAAGATGGATTTCATGGCGAGAAAGAGGAGAACGGATGAGCTTCTTTACTTCTGTACTGTTGCGCTTTCACAGCAGTTGTAGATGCATATATTTTGGTCGTTGGTTCTGACGCGTTTGTTGCATGAACGGGTTAATAATAAAGTGAAACGTCCATACCTTTGTAAATAAAGTTGGATATTCCAATCCATTTATTGTCCATTTTGTCAAAATTAAAGAAGTAAACATCAAAACATATATAAACCCGTTCTCACAGCCATGACGGTCAAAAAGTTTGTTTGACCTTCTTCTACACTCCTCAGCTCCACGTGAGGAGAGCATAAATACCATTTACAGCCTCTAGTGGCGTGAAAGAAAATTGCAACCCATAAAATGGCTCCAACACACCAGCCCCTAATTGTTTATGAATAGGAGTAAGATAAACAATTAAATTAACATATTTCTATAAGGAGCCATGAGTCTCAAAAAGAAAACACATTACATTTTCTATATTTCCCTTTAAACACAACCTTACATTTTTAAATTATCAACCAAACAACATAACAAGCAACTCTGCTTATGTTTTCATGATTTCTTCAAAGCTTTTATGTTTCTAATAAAAGACACAATTTTGTTACTGGTCTCGTTATAACATTCGTTTTAGTTTGGATTTTAGCAGATCTAACTAAACCCTTTTGATCTGGAAATGTTTCGAGCACCTTTCCAAGCAACCAAGAATTGCGAGGAGCTACATTGTCTGCAATAAGAACAATGTCACCTGGTTGAAAATTACGTTTTTCCATGGTCCATTTTTGTCGTTCTTGGAGTAGAGGTAAGTACTCTTTTATCCACCTCTTCCAAAAGAGGTCAGAGAGATATTGCACCTGCCTCCATCTCCTTCTTGCATACTGGTCCTTTTCATTAAACAGTCCAGGAGGAAGAATTGGTGTTCTTCTCATGGTAAGTAGATGGTTTGGTGTAAGTGGCTCTAAATCATTTGGATCATCAGATATGCTGGTGAGAGGTCGATCATTTAGGATAGCTTCAATTTCACAAAGAAAGGTATGTAATCCTTCATCATCCAATGTTTGTTGATGTAGAACGGAAGATAATACCTTTCTTACCATTCTTATGATACGCTCCCATGTACCTCCGTAGTGTGAAGCCGCTGGTGGATTGAAACTCCATTTGATGCCTTTGTATGCCATAGTTTTCTGAATCTTGTTTTGATTCAAGTCTGCGAGGGCCTTTCTCAGTTCTCCTTCTGAGCCAATGAAATTGGTTCCATTATCAGATCTTAAATGAGACACTTGCCCTCTTCTACAAATAAACCTACGCAGTGCATTAATGCAAGAGTCAGTGTCTAGAGAATAGGCGACCTCCAAATGGACTGCCCTACTGGCCATACAGGTAAAGATCACACCATAACGTTTTACAAGAGAGCGACCTCTTCTTACTTCAACCGGACCAAAGTAATCCACTCCTGTATTCGTAAATGGAGGAAGATCTACAGTTAATCTTTCCCCAGGTAGATCTGCCATCATTTGCTCACCTAATTTTGCTTTCTGTCGCCTGCAAAAGACACAATTTGAAAGGATTTTTCTGGCAGCTGAATTGGCATGGGTGATCCAGTACTTCCTTCTTAATGTAGAAAGAATATGGTTCCTTCCACCATGACCAATTTGCTCATGGATGTTCTTAAGAATAAGTTTTGAAACATGCTGGTCTTTAGAGAGAATTACAGGATGTTTTATTTCTTCTGGCATTGCAATCTTACAAAGCCGACCACCAACTCTCAACAGTCCATCTTGTAGAACAGGGTTCAGCTTGTAAATAGCACTATCCTTTCTGATTTTAGATCTTCCAGATTCCAACGAAGCAATTTCCTTGCTGAATTTCTCTCGTTGACAGAATTGAATGACAGCTTTCTCTGCCTTTAAAAGATCATCTGAAGTCAAACATTGACCTGAAATTTTAATTTTTTGTCTTTTGCGTTTCACATTTCTCAGGTCATCTGATGGTATGCTTGCCTGCTTTCTTTGGCAGCTCAGTTCCCGCAAAATGTCCTTTAGTCTCAGCAGCCAAGCTACTGACACTTTGAGTCGTCTCCAATCAGAAAAGTATGCGATTAGTGTATGAGTGGGATTGCTGACATCTTCTACAGCTCCAAGATTTGTTGTGAGCTCCCTTTTAACTTCTGGATCATCACTATCATCAGAAATGTCCATCTCAATGCCGTTATCTGACCATTCTTCTTTCGGTTTCCACAGAAACTCTGGGCCATTTAACCACCTCTTACTGGTTATGAGCTTCTGAACGGTCATTCCTCTAGATACATCGTCAGCTGGATTGAGAGAAGTGTGGATGTACTTCCACTGGGTAACTTCTGAAGCTTCTCTGATAACAGAAACTCTGTTTGCCACAAAGGTACGAAACCTTTTGTTCTCATTTTTAATATATTTCAGCACAGATGTGCTATCAGTCCAAAAACATGATTCCATTAAATCTAGCTGAATCTCCCTTCTGAGCATTTTATCAATGCGAGCGGCTAGAACAGCAGCAGTTAGCTCTAGTCGAGGGATTGTGACTGGTTTAAGAGGTGTCACTCTAGACTTGCCAAGAAGAAAGGAGACATGAGTGGCATTATCACTATTCTGTAGTCTAAGATAAGTCACGGAGCCATATCCCTTTTCACTGGCATCTGAAAAGTGGTGTAGCTGACCTTGAATTGGTTCTCCAAACCCATGTGGCTTCAAACATCGATCAACCTTAAAGGCACTCAGATAATTCAGACTGGTAATCCATTTGGACCATTGCTGGTCAAGAACTGGTGGAATCTCATCATCCCAGCTATAGTTTGTCCTGCATAACTCCTGTAGAATGAGCTTGACTGGAAGTATCATTGGTGACAAGTATCCCAAAGGATCATAGATTGAGCTGATCACCGACAAAATTCCACGTCTGCTGTGCATTCGTTCTTTGCAGGCAGTCTTGAAATTGAACGAGTCTGTCTGCACACACCATTGGAGACCTAGAACTCTTTCTACTGGTAAGTGATCACAGTCCAAGTTAAGCTCAACAAGACTTTTGGATCTATCTTGCTCTGGAATGGATTGCAAAACCTTACGACTGTTGCTGACCCATTGTGTGAGATGGAACCCACCTTTATGACAGAGCGCAGAAAGATCCTTGGCCATCTGGATTGCCTCTTCCTCAGATGCTAGACTCTTCAGACAGTCATCCATATAGAAATTCTTATAGACTGTGTCAATTACCTCTGAATCAAAACTGTTTTGATTATCTTCTGCGTTCACTCTTAGAGCATAGCATGCACAGCTAGGTGAAGAAACTGCTCCAAATAGATGGACAGTCATTCGAAGTTCAATGATGTCTTGTGTTACATCACCATTAGACCACCACAGAAAACGAAGGAAGTCTTTATCCTCATCAGTAACTTTTACTTGGTAAAACATTGCCCGAACGTCAGTCATAAAGGCAATTGGTTCCTGCCTAAACCTTAAAAGAACTCCAATTAATGAGCTAGTTAAGTTAGGACCCTGCAGTAACTGACTGTTTAAAGAAGTTCCTTTGAATTCTGCTCCACAGTCAAAAACAACCCGCAACTTTTCCTTACGGGGGTGGTACACTCCATGATGGGGAATGTACCAAACCTTTCCATCATTTTGCTTAAGCTCCTGTTCTGGTACTTCTTCAGCATAACCCTGGTCAACCATGTTATTAATAAAGTCTGTATATTTCTGCTGAAATTCCTTGTTTCTTTCAAATTTTTTCCTTATTCCAAGGAGACGTTGCTTGGCAACGGAGAGATTGTTAGGCATATTAACATTCTTGCTTTTGAAAGGAAGTTTCAAACTGTAGTGTCCTTCTTTGAGGCTTACAGACTCTTTCATGATCTCAATGAACTTAGCATCCTCTCTAGACATACCTTCTTGGTCTTCAAATAAGTTCTCATTGAAGTCATGTTGATATTGCTTTTCCAATAGCAATTCCAATTTTTTAACATCAATTCTGTTCACTGTAGCAGTGCAACGTTCATTTTGACAACTACCAATTGAACCATTTATAACCCACCCCAGTAGGGTTCGAATAGCATATGGCCCGTCTCCATGACTATTCACAACTTCCCAGGGCTCAAGTAACTTAGAGGCATTGGTACCAATCAACAACTCTATGTCAGCTTGAATGTGTGGAATGTGTACAGAATCAAGATATGGCCACTCAGCTAAGTCCTCTTTCTTGACTATGTTAGCTGGGCTTACAGGCATCTTACTTTGTGTGTAAACTTCTGGTAGCCTGTAAAAGTTTTCACCAGAGAGGCTTGCAATCTCCAAATTGTTTACAACATAGCTTGTGACTGTAGATTTGGGACTCATTGTGAGAAGTGAAATCTTTGTCTTACGTCCATTTATATTTAACCTCCTCATTAAACTCTCTGAGCAAAATGTAGAAGTACTGCCGGTATCCAAAAAAGCATAAGTCTGGATGACTTTATTGCCCAAAGCAGACTTAACTTGTACTGGAAGTATAGGAAGAATGCCTTTGCTGTTCCCAGCCCCTGTATGATTACAAGCCTGTGTACATACAAGTGCATTGTTTACTGTTGGTGTAGTTGTTTCCATAGGGAGACTGCCATCAGTGTTAACAGCAGTATCAACTTTCTGTTTGAAGTGTATGTGCATAACAGTAGGATGTCTTTGATGGCATGTTTTGCAAATTAAACGTTTTGCACAATGCTTACTGCGATGTCCAGTGTACAGGCAGCCAAAGCAAACCGCCTTTTCCTTTAAAAAGCTCACCTTTTCCCTGTGCTTTGTTTTCTCAAACTGTTTACATTGTTCTAAGCAGTGATTTTGAGAACAAAACAAACAAGTGACAGGATTACTCACTCTGGCTTTGAACTGGCAGTTCGAATCTTTAGTCTTTACCTTTGTTTCCTTGGCTGTGTGTCCATCAACATCAGTAACACTGGTGGCAAAGCTGTTGCCTTTAAATTTAGACTTTGATATAAACTGTGGACTACGTTTGTCCACCTCCTTCGGCCTACTGATCATTCCTTTGTCCACATTCTGAATACATCCAAATATTGGATCAGAAAGGATTTTAACCTGTCGCTCAATAAATGAGACAAGATCATTAAAGGATGCTCTGCGATCACGATGATCTAGAAAATCATATGCTGCAGTTCTCCATTTCTCTTTTAGTTTAAATGGAAGCTTTGAAACCACGGTTCTCAAATTGGCAGGCATATCGAGTTCTTGTAAGTACTGTACCTCTGACATAGCAATACAGCAACCTCGTAGAAAAACAGCATAATCTTGAAGAGCTGTAATGTCTTCTCCTTTGACTGCTGGCCACTGAAGCACCTTTTCCATGTAGGCAGCAGATACAAGATGATCATTTCCAAAATGCTCCTTAAGCATAGCTACAGCTGCTTGATAACCCCTTTCAGGCCTCATGTTCATGCAGCTACGAACAATTTCCTTTGGACGTCCCTTTGTATATTGCTCTAAAAAATACAAGCAATCTCCTTCGCTGTTTGTTTTGTCTTCAACACAATACTGGAAAGTTTTCATAAATGAATTAAATTGTAAAGGATCTCCTTCAAATATTGGAATTTCACGTGGAGGAAGGTAGCTAGCCTTTTGCTGCTGAATTAACAACTCTGTCATTCGTTGCTGTTTTTTCAGCACACTCAATACTGTATGCGATTGATCCACAGCATTTGAAGAAGCCTGATGTCCTATGGTGGGTCTACTTGGCCGTGTACTGTGTGTTGCAACCCCTTTGTGCACTGGAACAGAAGTTTGAGCATGTGGCTGCTGCACACTTTTCGATGTTGGTGATAATGATAGACCATCATAGTTGTAAGTAGTGGCCACTGTTGATTTAACAGGAAGGTGAACTGAAGCTGCTGCTTTTGGCTTTGCTCCTTTGGTAAGGTATGATTCCATCCCATCGGACACCATACTTCCACTGGTTTGATGCTCAAATGTTTTGAGAACTGATAACTTTGCAGTCGAAGCTGCTATCTCAGCATCAAGATCCATTTGCTCCCTTTGCTTCCTCAATTTTTCCACTTGCTCCTCAATAACATGTCTTTCTTTTAAAGATTCTGCACGAGCAACAAGAGCAGCTCTTTCAGCCTCCGCCTGGATGCGTGCTTGTTGGACAGATGACTTGGATTTAGAGCTGGATCTACTATGTCGACTCGACCTGCTACTGCTCACCCGGGTTTCAACATTGGAAACACTATCATTGGGATTTATTTCACTATCAGCACACTGCATTTCAAGTTGACGCTGATCCATCCATTTATTCACAACAGCACAAAATTCTTCAACCCACAGCAATTTTGCTTTAAACCATGTTTCATGTTTCTCTCTTTCTTCAATGGGTAATAAAACCAATAAAGACTCATGTGCTTCCCTTGCCTCTTTGACTTGAGATTGAAATGTTTCAAATGTGCTTTTAACCTGCCTTTCATTGTCAGGGTTAGTCATAAGATCATTTAGTGTCCTTTTGAGATTTGCTGCTTTTTCAAATTTAGATTTTCTAAGATTTTGCAACATATCAACTTTATGCAAAAACCCTTTTTTAGTAAGCTTAATCTCACGTTTTTGAACCAATTGGTCATGTTTACCATTACCCTCTACAACCTGTGTTTGATCCTCGTCAGGATCGGTCAAGTTTGAAACACCAGTTTCGCTTTTATCAGCCATTTGAACCGTAAAACATTCACTGATTATTTACATCATATACACAGCACATGCTTGACACAAACTCATTGTAAACACTGACAAACCATAACAAACAAACAGACAGACCCTTTTTTTTACTGTGTGCGCACACCCTCTTTTTCTTTTAAATGGCCATGTAAAATGTCAAGTCAGTTTGATGGTAGCTCGAGCTTTAAAAATGTCACATCTCATACCTTCATAATCCAATGCTTGTGTAGATCAGGACTGAAGAAACAATGGAGTCCTCGTGCACTGCTCCTTAGCCAAACGCGTAGCTCCTTTGTTGCTTCACCAGTTGGACAAACACAGCGGTAATGCTCATCGAATCCCAGGAACAGCCTTTCCAATCCAGCCGCCACTTTACACAAGCAATCAATGCGCCCCTCTTCTTCCTGCGGATCGGATCATTCGACTTTTCCTGTAGTCTGCAGCATGATCCGGTTCAGTCTTTTGTTATAAACTTTGCAAATAAAGCTCTTTATCAAAACCAGCTCCAAACAGCGGTCAAACTTTTTGACTTTAAGTGTAGATGCATATATTTTGGTCGTTGGTTCTGACGCGTTTGTTGCATGAACGGGTTAATAATAAAGTGAAACGTCCATACCTTTGTAAATAAAGTTGGATATTCCAATCCATTTATTGTCCATTTTGTCAAAATTAAAGAAGTAAACATCAAAACATATATAAACCCGTTCTCACAGCCATGACGGTCAAAAAGTTTGTTTGACCTTCTTCTACACTCCTCAGCTCCACGTGAGGAGAGCATAAATACCATTTACAGCCTCTAGTGGCGTGAAAGAAAATTGCAACCCATAAAATGGCTCCAACAGCAGTCAATCTGTTCTTCCTTCTATCAGTCCGTCCTTCATTCTGTCTTTCCTTCCGTTCTTCTAGTTTTTTCTTCTTTCCATTTTTACTTTCTTCCTTTCATTTTTTTACTTTCAGTTTTTATTTTCTGTCTGTTTTTGTTATTTCTTTCTTTCTTTCTTTCTTTCTTTCTTTCTTTCTTTTTTGTTCTTTCTTTCTTTCCTTTTTGTTCTTTCTTGCTTTCTTTCTTTCTTTCTTTCTTCTTTCTTTTTCTTTCTTTCTAATTTACACCACTCTTCTCTTTCTTTCATTTCTTCTTGTGAGTTTTATATCTGTCTATATCACTCTGTTACATTGATCTTATAGTTTTGAATCTTTAGTCAGAAAGGTGACTGATATTCTTCCTCTCTCTCTCTCTCTCTTCAGAGCGTCTGGAGCCGCAGGCATCAGTAACAGTGTCCATGGGCGTGAACTTTAATGACTCCACACAAGCTGCAAACTTCCAGCTCTGGTAACAATTCACCACATACGCACTGCATACACTATATAGCAAATAATATACAGCAAAATAAGAAAGAGCACCAGAATCACTCAATCACATCCGTACCTTCAGGCATTCTACGTTAGTAGCACTAAATCCCTTAGATCAGGTATAACAGACACATAATAGCCATAATAGTCTTTGCTTTCCTCAAAAAAACATCAACATTCAGCAAAAACATGAGTACACACTCGCTGTGCGTGCACATTATGATGGCTCCGGCATGTCATTATACAGATTAAATTACAGATTGTTCATTATGCTTACACAGGGTCGAAATAAGACCAAATTAATTGCTCCCCTTTTCAATCTGCTTTTAAAAAATAAATGATTACCGAATCGTGTGAATGGTAATAATATGCATTACATTTTTTTTTTTTAAATAATAATCCAATTTGGAGTGATTACACTTCTCCACAAAGCTTGTAATTGTTTTTTCTTTTTTCGATTACGCCGGAGGCTTTTGTGATCGATACAGTGAAATAGCCAGGCGTGAATAACATCACCATAAACAGCCGAGCCGGAGAGAGCGAGAGCGAGGGAACGGGCCACCGCTAGATTATGTGGGCTAATGGATCCAATGTGAGTTCAATGACATGGAGACGAGTGGGCGTAGGTCAGGCCTGCACGCGTGTCTGTGTGTCCTGGGACGAAAGCCAGGTTTAAGAAGGGGATTCAGCTCCTCACTATCACCACTACTTCAAGAGATTATGGCGTATTAGAAAGAAATACCTGGATTTACTTTGCACGTTGATCCCTAGCCTGCTTATTTGGTCTCTGGATCATTTTCAAGCCTGTTTCCCTTTATCACCTGATCTCCGGGCTGACCCTGTACTCCCGTTTCTGGATTCACACCTTATCGACTTCCTATTTCCCAGCCTGCCGCTCTTCATGATGGGACTTTAACATCAGATTTCAGTCTTAACTATGTTAATTAGGCAAGTTATGGTAATTAAGCAAGTCATGTAGCGATGGTTTGTTTTGAAGACATTAAAAATAAATATATTGCTTAAGAGGGCTAATAATAATGACCTTAAAATGTTTTTTTAAAAATAAAACAATATTATAGGAAACACTGTGTGAAATTCCTTGCTCTGTTAAACATGATTTGGAAAATTTTTAAAAATGAAATAGAAAATCACAGGAGGGCTAAAAATTGTGACTTGAACTGTATATATGTACACATATATACAGACGTCCCGGGACAAAAGTCGGGTTTAAGAAGAGATTTGGCTCCTTGCTATCGCCTCTACTTAAAGATATTATGCTGGATTACAAAAAAATACCTGGATTTATTTTTCACATTGATCTCTTGCCTGCTTATTTGGTCTCTGAATCTTTTTCAAGCCTGTTTCCCTTTATCACCTGATCTCCGGGCTGACCCTGTACTCCCGTTTCTGGATTCACACCTTATCGACTTCCTATTTCCCAGCCTGCCGCTCTTCATGATGGGACTTTAACGTCAGATTTCAGTCTTAACTAGGTTAATTAGGCAAGTTATGGTAATTAGGCAAATCATGTAGCGATGGTTTGTTCTGTAGACATTAAAAATAAATATATTGCTTAAGAGGGCTAATAATAATGACCTTAAAATGTTTTTTAAAAAATTAAAAAATGCTTTTTTCTAAGCGAAATAAAACAAATAAGACTTTCTCCAGAAGAAAACAATATTATAGGAAATACTGTGTGAAATTCCTTGCTCTGTTAAACATGATTTGGAAAATATTTAAAAATGAAATAAAAAATCACAGGAGGGCTAAAAATTGTGACTTCAACTGTATATATGTACACATATATACAGACGTCCCAGGACGAAAGTCGGGTTTAAGAAGGGATTTGGCTCCTTGCTATCGCTGCAACTTTAAGATATTACGCCATATTAGAATAAAATACCCGGATTTATTTTTCACATTGATCTCTTGCCTGCTTATTTGGTCTCTGAATCTTTTTCAAGCCCGTTTCCCTTCATCACCTGATCTCCAGGCTGACCCTGTACTCCCGTTTCTGGATTCACTCCTTATCAGCTTCCTATTTCCCAGCCTGCCGCTCTTCATGATGGGACTTTAATGTCAGATTTCAGTCTTTATCGAAGCACCCGACAGTCTTCTTTCCTATAACCCAGGCCACAAACAGTGATGATGCTAATCGATACGAATATGAAAACAGAAAAAGACTTTCATCCTTTTCTCTCGCTTGTTTTTTTCTCTCGCCTCTGTGGATCAGCGATGATTGATCCGGTGGGATGGTAATAACAGTTCTGTTTCGCAGCTAATTGGCTACTTACAAAGTAAATTGGCAAACCTTACAATCAATAACTTTATTCTTTTACTCTTTTGGATGAGAGAATGGGGACCGAAATCAAAATAGATTGAATTTTAGTCTCCAGTGTGGATGCAAAATGTTGTTACTCGTTTAGAAACTGTGAAACAGTGTTATAACTTCCTTAAAATGTTTCACCGGCTTTATTAGATCCATTCTTTAGTAATCACAGTGATAATTGCCACATTTTACTTTCTTTGTGCATATTTGGATGTTAAATAGATGACTTTTTGGTCCTCCAAAAGCTAAATTAAATTGATGATAAATACTAAAATAGTAATCTCAAATCAAACAAAAAGTGCTCAAGGGGTAATTAATCATACCTGTAAACATTGGGCTGTGAAAGTAAGGGATACCCATATCAAATTCCCAAATTAAGAAATATGTTCATCTGGAGCTGTTTCATTGTAAATAAACAGTTGAAACAGTCAGTAATAAGTTGAGTAGAACTGCTTTTATTCTAGCCGAAATAAAACAAATAAGACTTAAACTATTATCAGACATACTGTGAAAATTTTCTTGCTCTGTGAAACATCATTTGGGAAATTTATATATATTTATATCACTATCACCTATCATATATATATATATATATATATATATATATAAATAAAATTCAAAGGGGGCTAATAATTCTGACCTGAACTTCCTCTATGTGTGTATATATATATATATATATATATATATATATATATATATATATATATATATATATATATATATATAAAACATTTTATTTAAATTCAGTTATATATAAAACTAAAACTACATATAATTTTAAATATATATATATATTTTTTTTCAAAACATACACAGATTTAAAGAGAACCACAGGTCAACAGTGAGATTGCAAAGACCAGCTTCTGCTTTAAACAGGACTGACTGGATATATCTGCTATTAAATATCTACAATTAAAAAATATACAAACAACTCTAAAACACAGTAAAACACCCTAAATCTGTTGAAACGCGTCGATCTGGGGGTTGAGTTTGCAGCTGGATATTATTGGGAGCTCGCTGACAGGAACAGTGAACAGCTCCAGAGTGCGTCTGAAGCTCATATGCAAGTTTATTCTATGGCAGAAACAACGTTAAGCCTCGCTAGATCCTCCTGTATGGCCGCGTGTCCGTTATGAAATACTTACAGGACATGGACAACTATGCGGATATATTAAATAGTTCACACAAAAATACACAGAGAGACTTTCACAGTTTGTGAATGAACAGACTTGAACTAGTTGCAGATACAATCATGTTTTTGTGGCGAGTTTGAAGTAATCAATCAGAGAGCAGGAGAAAACGCATTACTTTCATCATTTTAATATAGCATAGTAATAATAAAACCCAAGAATTATAGTAAAATATTGAGAGTTCATTTTAAGCTCGTGGCCCACCTGCAGGATCGCTGAGGCCCACCGGTTGACACTCACTCGTCTACCGAACAAACTATTATTATAATGACTTGCTTAATTACCCTAATTAACCTAGTTAAGCCTTTAAACTGCACTTTAAGCTGAATACTTGTATCTTGAGAAATCTAGTAAAATATTATGTACTGTCATCATGGCAAAGATAAAAGAAATCAGTTATTAGAAATGAGTTATTGAAACTATTGTGTTTAGAAATGTGTTGAAAAAAATCCTCTTTCCTTTAAACAGAAATTACGGACAAAATATACAGGCTAATTATTCTGGAGGGCTAATAATTCTGCCCTCAACTGTATGTATGTATAGTAAGGAAACTGAATAAAGTATGTGTGGTGTCCTGATGGTGCTGTTTTCTCCTCTTCCAGCACTAAAGAAGATGAATTCAGCGTGTCGATCCAGCCTGCGGTCGGAGAGTTACTGCTGCCCGTCAGCATGAGTGAAGCAGACTTTACCAGAGAACAGGGTAACACAAACACCAATGATGGAAACATCTAGAAATAACACCTAAAGCACTCACAATTACAGCTCTTGCCCTAAAAACCATCAGACCACCCTCTAACACCTTAAGACCACATCACTCAGGCATCAGAGATATAAAAGCTGTGAATATTTTGTATTAAGTAACATTTAATTTGGTTATTCTTGTAATACTAATATTTTATCATACTGTTTTTCTGACTGCTATGTATTGGGACAGTATACCGTTTTCTATTTAGACAATGTCTCAACCAATTTTTCAAAAACGCTGATTATCTTTTGCATTTTTGTCTGTTTTCTGGTGTTACTGAATTAGGCATTTGATTTGAAACGATTACCTATAAATCGCTTTGCTGTTTGTTTATCTGACCAATTACAAACTGGGTGTGGAAAATCTATTTCAGTGCACTTCTAATTAATATTTTAAATTGCATTGAGCTTGCGTATATTTAACAATGATTCGAGAATGTTAAAGTAAATGTTAAGTAGCTGTTTTTAAATTATTTAATTGTAGTCTTTTAATGCAATGTTGGATTGTTAGCTAAATTTTAGTCTCTCATTACTTGTTTAAAACCTGTAAAACGGTGATATAACTTCTATAAATTGTTTTACGGCTTTATTGCAACCATTTAAACACGTTATACTTTCTTTGTGCATATTTGTAGCTTTAAAGGAAGACTTTTTAGCTTATTAAATGTATTTATTTTTGATTTATTTATTATTATTTAAATTATTACAAATACTAAAGTAGTGATATTTTGAAATATCTTTACAATGTTAAGTAGCTGTTCCTTTGTGTAATTATTATTCAAATGTATTTCTAAAATATTATTTGTAATGCAGTGCTAAATGGTGTAACTAGGTTTTAGTCTCTCTTATTAATTGTTTGATCAGAGAAAACATATAATCATCTCTGCTTTAACAGTATCACATACAGAAAGACTTTAAAAAGCTTAATTAAGACACACACACACACACACACACACACACACATATATATATATAGTTGAAGTCAGAATTATTAGCCCTCCTTTAATTTTTTTTTTTTATTCTTCTTTTTAAAATAGTTCCAAAATGATGTTTAATAGTGCAAGGAAAGTTTCACAGTATGTCTGATAACATTTTTTAGTCTTATTTTTTTTATTTTGGCTAGAATAAAAGTAGTTTTGAATATTTTATGAACTATTTTAAGGTCAAAATTATTAGCCCCTTAAAGCTATATATTTTTTCTATAGTCTACAGAACAAACCATCGTTATACAATAACTTTCCTAATTACCCTAACCTGCCCAACCATAACCTGCATGTATGTATGTATGTATGTATATATACAAATTAAGTTACGTGAGGGAAAATAGTATTGATCACATGAAGAAAGGGAGTTGTAGAAAGGCAGTGAGAGCCCAGACAGCAGCTAAAATCTCTCAGAAGTTATTCAGCAACCCTCTGCCCATCGTCATTGTAGGTGAATATTAGCTGCTTCAGTCCAACATCTACATTATCAGGACAATGAAGATAACCAGGGTGGACATTTCAGCAAGACAATGACCCAAAACATACCCAAGGAAACTCAAATGCTTTCAGAGAAAGAAAATCAAGCTGTAGAATGGCCAAGCCAATCACCTGTCTTGAATGCAGTATAAAATACAAAATAAACATTTGGTAGACAAGACCCACAGAAACCATCAAGATTTTTACAGTTGAAGTCTGAGAAACTCACACCTGATCAATGCATGTGACTTAATTCTCTATATGAGTGGCGTCTTTAAGCTGTCATCACCAAAATAGCCTTTTATATATATATATATATATATATATATATATATATATATATATATATATATATAGAGCATTAAATACATTTCAGTAGTTCAGTGCTTTCTCCTTGTGTCATTCAATTGTTATTACACGTAACTAATTATTCAGATTGTTTTTGTTTTGTTTTATTTTTATGTATTGTTTGGGTTGTTACCAAAATCTTGTTCAATTCCATGTCAACGGCTCCTTTGAAAATATAATTCCCAGGAAAAACATGACGTGTTCAATACTTATTTTCCCCGCTGTGTGTGTATATATATATATATATATATTTACTGGTGCAATAACTGTTACAATATTGTCCTCAAAAAAAGTTGCACTTTTAGGTGAAAAATAAATGTATATCACATGGGCTTACATCATTAATTTTTTTATTTTAAAGTAAATACATTGCTGTACCTAAACAGTTAATCCTAGAGCAGCGCATAGGCATATAACCAAAAAAAAACACACCCTCTAGAGCTGAAAACCTCCCATTTTTAGTTGATGAACAGGCTGAGTGCTGGTGACAGGTGAAGAGCTCGAATAAAGCAGCCCTTTTACATTTAAATCTGCTTATTTAAACACCAAACACACACACAAAACCTCTTGTGTAATGCTGGTCCTGCTCCTCGAACTGTCCCTATGAATATAACCGCTGATGCAGAAAGCTCAGACAGGCAGATCTGACACACATATACTTCACATGTTCACCGCTAAACATCTCCGCTGACGGCCGACACGGGTTGTCCAAGGAGATCTAGACCAGACATGTGTAACCCGTTCTCCGCAGGAACCCGGGGGTCCTAAGTGTTCAAGCACTATTTCGCGTGAAACTGATTGATATGAAAGCATTTATTTGTTTATTTTTAAGTTTGCTACTCTTTTAGCTGCTCACCTTGTCCTGATTGCCAATTTAAGTACTGTTTTTTATATGTAAAACTCTACATTCAAAACAGGTTTAAGTTATAGTGTGTGTAAATATAATAGTAGATATAATACTAGATACTGTTATATCTGTATTAATATGTTGATTATTTAAAGATTGCTATTTTCATATATTTTTAAGTCATTTAGTTAGTAAGTTTTATTATGTTTTGATAGTAGTTTAATCAATTTAATCAATCTGATTTGACTATTGTGGATACACACATTGCGATTTTGATGCTCAAGCGATATATTGTGTAGCCCTAATGGTAGACATATTGATAGTTAAAGTCAGAATTATTAGACACCCTGTTTATTTTTTCCCCAATTTCTGTTTAACGGAGAGAAGATTTTTTTTTTCTACACATTTCTAAACATAATAGTTTTAATAACTCATTTCTAATAACTGATTTATTTTATCTCTGCCATGATGACAGTAAATAATATTTGACTAGATATTTTTCAAGACACTTCTATACAGCTTAAAGCAGGGGTCGGGAACCTTTTTTCAGCAAAGAGCCATTTCTGATTATTTTTTATCAAATGCATTTTTTTAAAGTGCCATTGGGGGTGTGTGTATATAACAAAACCTTTATTTATTTATAAACAAAACCTTTATTTATGTCCATGCACAACTTAAAAATAAGCAAATATGATGCATCACAAAAAATTAAGAAAGGACAATTTATAGATTTTTTTTCTTTTTTCTATCGTCACTCATGAATGTTGTTTGAATATATATGCGTGAGGTTACCATAGAAATGTAAGTCGCTTGCCCTTTATTGGTGTCACTATTCAAGTTAAACCACAGCGCTACACATGTGCATTGGTTGAGACGTCCTTTTGTTGTAAACTGAGGTCTTAATCATTTTGCTGTAAAAAATACAATATAAAGGGATTTGTAATTGTATTTTCCTGTACTAGTAGAAGGGGCTTTATTCACCATATTGACTGTTACACTTTTCCCCATTCAAAAAGATACGAGTGACATGTCTTGTGTATTCTATAGTCTTTGCTTCAATTGTATATCTAGTCTGAGCAATGACAAACTGAACCTGGAAACATGTTTGAAAACAGTCATTACTTTCGGTTCTCTTTTCAAATGAATGATGCATAAACACACACTTCACCTTTCAACTTCTCCTAAAGCAATTTGTTCCTCTTTCCTTGGCTCAACAAACTGTTCCAGCTGATAAACCCAAGCTCAGGCGCACAGGAAAAACAGATGAATGCGAGCCAAGATGAGAAAAGCTTGGTTTAGTGTGCATCTGGCTTGTTGGGATGCCTTTCGGGAACAAACAAACACACACACCTGGCTCATTGGAATACCTCTCTCTCCGCTTTACGGCCCAACATTAGGCCGACATAATGAAGCAGACGCTCTTCGAAAAGAAACGGCGGCTTTGATTTTTCATTTGCGCTCAATGGATTCCTGCCTTGTCTTTTTAGAGAGCCGCCTATACCTTCACTCAGGACGACACGCGTGTGCACACATTTTAATGAGCCAAGAGAGTGCCTCCCGCCTCACTATTTACAGACGAGGAACAGGAAGTGAGGCGCTTTTTATAGCCAATCATTTATTCTTAATTGGTTGCTGTGGCAAAGGGCTTTTAGCATAAGCCGCGCTATATTCATTTACTCCACATTTTCTCTACAATGGAGCCTAATGGACAGATTTAAGACTTTAAATGAGCACTCTCAGAAACCTTGCCCTCCAAACGAGCGTGTGTATTTGTGTTTGTATGTATCACTGTGCGCTTTCACATTTGAAAGCCGCGCTGAAGTGGGCCGCAGTTTGTGCCTTTCAGAAAGAAAAGCAGGCGTCTGTCTGTGTTTTTTAAGCGAAACACAACATTTTCATTTAGTCCAGTTTGGACGCATTAAGCTGTATTGTGCGCACATTTGCCTGAAGAAGCTTGTTAAGGAGCAGCGGCGCTCTGCTTTTATGTGCTTGTTAGCGTTCGGCGAGGTTTATTCACGCCATCTCCGGCTAATGTCCTGCACGACCGCCGTGTTTCTCCGCTCGTGTTAGTTTTAATCAAGTCCAATGTGGGCCTACAAATATTACAGGCTCTTACTGGAGGCTGAGGTTGTTTTAACCCCATGTACATTCCGTTCTGGGCTCGTTGGAAGTTAAATATGAACGGATGCACGTGTGTGGGTGTCTGAGTGGATGTCTTAAAAGCTTCATGCACAACAGAGATGCGTCTAATTTGGTTTGTGTTTAAGAGTTTTGACAGATTTTGAAATTCTGTGAGTATTTAGTCAACCTTATTGTTTTAAACATGTAGAACTTTTTGCGATTGGACACAAGATGTTTCATCTGTTGTCATAAATCTCTTATATATTTGAACCTCTTTTGTACTTATTTTTCATTGTAGCATTTATATACAGTTGAAATCCGAATTATTAGCCCACCTGAATTATTAGCCCCCCTGTTTATTTTTTACCATTTCTGTTTAACGGAGAGCAAATTTCTTCAACACATTTCTAAACATAATAGTTTTAATAACTCATTTCTAATACGTGATTTATTTTATCTTTGCCATCATGATAGTAAGTAATACAGGGTATCCGCAGGGTCTTAAAGTATTAAAAGTTGATAAATCAATTATGAGAAATTTAAGGCCCTTAAAAAGTATTAAAAAGTCTTAATTGCCTTTTTACAAGGTCTTAAATTTTGTTCAAGCGTTGTCCAAAGTGTTTGACTCTTAAAAAAACAAACAAATGTATTTATTTTTCTCCTAATATTACAAATGGCATGCTCAATCCACGCAATTGGTTCGGGCCGGGGCGCGTCCAGCCAAGCTCCTCTGTCCGGGCGATGTCACGTAAATTGCGACAAACATGGGAAGGTGATGTGAAGCTCTCCACATGTAGTGAAACCATAGAGCGAAACAGATGGCAAAATGGGAAATGTACGTTTGTGTACTCCTGGTTGAAGAAAGACGAGTTTAAACAGTGACTGAAGCCTGTCACTGAAAACAACCATGTGATTTATTCTTTCAAGCTTTGTTTCTTTCGAGTTTATCTGAGTTCTGTTGCATGGTTGTGCTCCATTGATTTATTTAACTACTACTGTTTATTAACTGATTATTAAATTAAAGGTACTGATGCTGATTAGAACTAGGAGTGGTGATGAGGTCTTAAAATATTCTGAGGTCTTTAGTTTTAAAAAGGGATTGAAATTACTTTTAGGATTCCTGCATATACCCTGTTATATTTTACTAGATCTTATTCAAGACACTTCTTAAAGTGACATTTAAAGGCTTAACTAGGTTAATTGGGTTAACTAGGCAGGTTAGGGTAATTAGGCAAGTTATTGTATAACAATTGGTTTGTTCTGTAGACTTTCAAAAAAAATAGCTTAAAGGGGCTCATAATTTTGACCTTAAAATGGGTTTTAAAAAATTAAAAACTGCTTTAATTCTAGCCGAAATAAAACAAATAAGACTTTCTCTAGAAGAAAAAATATTTTCAGACATACTGTTAAAATTTCCTTGCTGTTAAACATCAATTGGGAAAAATTTTTAAAAGTAAAACATTTAAAGAGGGTTTAATAATTCTGATTTCAACTGTACATATTGTTGATTAAAATTGTTATTTTTTTATTCACCCCAAAATAAAAACTGCCCTCATCATTTACTCCCCCTTGTATGGGTTTAAACCTTTATGAATGTCTTTCTTCTTGAACCTAAAAGAAGATATTTTGAAGAATGCTGATTGTTTTGGCCCTTTGACTTTCATAGTAAGAAATATATTCTTTTGTGTTCAACAGAAGGAAGAAAAAAAAAGTTTTCAGCTAGTGAGGGTTGAGTAAATGATGGCAGAATGGGTGAAAGGATGCCATTAAATTGATCGAAATCTTTCAAAATAGTACTGAAATATTAAATAATAATTACTAATTCCTTACATTTATATAGCCTTTTCTGGACACTCAAAGTTCTTTACACATTAGGGGGAATCTCCTCATCCACCACCAATGTGCAGCATCCACCTGAATGACGTGACTGCAGCCACGTTGCGCCAGACCCCACACCACACACCAGCTGATTGGTGGAGAGGAGATAGAGTGATGAAACCAATTATGATATGGAGATGGTTAGGAAGCCATGATGGACGGTGAGCAATTTTGGCCAGGATGCTGGGGTTAAACCCCTACTCTTTTTACGAAGGCACTCACTGAGCAGTATAGAGTCCCCATCAATACACTGTGGCGTTAGGACCCACACAGACCGCAGGTTGAGCGCCCCCTTCTGGTCTCACCAACACCACTTCTGGCAGCAACCTACCTTTTCCATGTGGTCTCCTATCCAGCTACTGACTGGGCACAGCCCTACTTTGCTTCACTGGGCGACCTTGTGAGAGTTGCAGAGAGCTCGCTGTCAGCTGAAATAGTATAAATACTGTTATGTGGAGACTAAATTACTAAGTCTCAAACTAATGTTGATTCCTGTGCTTAGGTAAACTGCTGGGTATGAACGAGTCATCGACAACAATCACCATGACACCGGAAAACGTCTCCAGCCAATCGGTGAGCAGAAAAGTGGTGTCTGTTGCCAACCTGGGCGTGATTTCATCCACTCAAGAAAACATACACAGGTAAACATCAAGAACAATTCATTTGTCTTTGGAATAATTCTTCATGAGCACAATATTTACAGTTGAAGGCTTATTATTATTATTATTATTATTATTATTATTATTATTATTATTATTATTATTATTGTTATTGTTATTATTATCATTATTGTTATTGTGTAAAATGTAATTTTGTGTCTGCTTGGAACGAAAGCAGTTTTAATTTTATTATTATTATTATTATTATTATTATTATTATTATGATTATTATGATTATTATGATTATGATGATTATTATTATTATGATTATTATGATGATTATTATGATGATTATTATTATTATTATGATTATCATTATTATGATGATGATGATGATTATTATTATTATTATTAATATTATTATTATTATTATTATTATTATTATTATTATTATTATTATTATTATTATTATTCAGGTCAATGTTCCAATGTATCTAATTCCAAATGATCAACTAGAAATCAAGTTATTATTTGTTGCTCTTACATTTGGGATCAACAACAACACTTTTGTCAGGTAGTGTATTGTTAGCCCCCTTATAAAATAGTGTTTTTTGATTGGCTACAGAACAAACCACTGTTATCCAATAGCTTATCCAACCTAACTTGCCTAGTTAACCTAATTAACCTAGTTAAGCCGCACTTTAAGCTGAAAACTAGTTTTAATAATTAGTAAAATATGATGCACTGTCATCATTATTAATTAAGAAATTAGTTATTAAAACGTTCATGTTTAAAAATGTCTCCACTTCTCTCCATTTAACAGCACTTAAAAAATATTTGTAAAAGAATTAGAATTTTACAGGAGGATTTAATGCATTTTTACTGTATTTTACTCCTGTATTTTACATTTTTCCTATTCAATGTGCTCTAT